>NW_022630329.1:0-23857 GCF_010909765.2 Amblyraja radiata
AGAATAAATAATTATCGTGGCATCTGTGTCAGTAGCTGCCGAGGGAAGTTATTCTGCAGTATCATAAATAACAGAATGCAGGATTTCTTTAACAAATACAACATTCTCAGTAAAAACCAAATTGGCCTCCTCACAAAACACCGTACCACTGACCACATTTATACCCTCCACACTCTCATTGAAAAACATGTACAACAAGCAAAAAATGGGAAAATATTTGCCTGTTTTATTGACTTTGAGAAAGCTTTTGACTCTATTTGGCATGAAGGGCTCTATTATCAACTCCTCTGTTGTGGTATAGGAGGAAAAGTATATGACCTTATCAAATCAATGTATCTGAATAATAAATGTGGCATTAAAATTGGGGACACTGTTAACAGCCCGACACTGTTTAATGTATATATCAACAATTTGGCAGTAAAGTTGGACCAGAGCACAGTCTCTTCTGGACGGAGAGGTAAAATCCCTGTTTTATGCGGATGACTCCCCCACAGAACAGGGACTGCAGCAACCATTGGACCTACTTGATGAGTACTGCCAAAATTGGGCCCTGGCAGTAAATCTAAAGAAAACCAACATCATGATTTTTCAGAAAAGACCCAGATGTCAGGATGATGAATACAAATTTACTCTCAATGGTATTGTTATCGAACACACTATGAGCTATACTTACTTTGGTCTAACTGTATCAGCATCAGGGAGCTTCAATATGGCAGTGAATGCACTAAAAGAGAAAGCTCGAAGAGCTCTGTATGCAATAAAAAGAAGATTCTACAACATCCAAATTCCAATTAAAATTTGGCTTAAAATATTTGACAGTGTAATCCAGCCTATTGCGCTTTATGGTAGTGGAGTATGGGGTCACCGATGGGAAGCAACTCGCTCCTCCCATATGCTAGAAGGGTTGCGTCACTTGTATTTAACTTCTCTGCTTTACAAAGTCTTGCAAACTCAGCTTGAGACATCACATTGCATCTTGCACCTGTTTGCACAGTCACATTGTTTATCTTTAACGTGACCAGGGGATCTCGGTGTTTCTGAAGTTGGTCTCGGACAGAATATGTTTTGAGATAGACTCCGTCCACTGAAGGCACGGTGAACTATGTGGGACATGTTTTCAGTAGCACCTTCAGATAAGTCGTAGCACCTTCAGTAGCACCTTCAGATAAGTCGTGTGAAAGCTCAGAGTGTAGCAAATGCACAGTTTGTTTTGTGTTTTCATGATTGCAACCATGGCAAATCTTTCTAAAAGCCAGGCATTTTTCCTGTTTACCAATGTGAGAGCTTCCACAATTGCTGCAATTGTTAATAAATCTCAACCCAGACCCACCAGGCTGGGCTCGTGTCGCTTCATTTGTGTCTACCTAAACATTGCCTATCTATCCACGTGGCAATGTGCCAGCATGCTGGAGGAGTGTGAAAAGGCCTTGGCACAGACCGGGCAGGTGAAGGGGTGCTGGCCGGTGTGGACTTGCCAGTGCTCCAGCAGGTGGTCAAGGCGGGTGAAACCCTTACCACAGGACGGGCAGGGGAATGGGACGCTCACCGCCGTGGGTACTCCAGTGCTGCTACAGGCTGGACATTCGGGTGAAACCCTTGCCACACTCAGCGCACACAAAGGGTCTCTCTCCGGTGTGCATCCGCTGGTGCTCCCGTTGCCCCCCTGTGCTCTTGAAACGCTTACTGCAGTGGGAGCTGCCATTCGCCAGCGTCGGCCTGCCTGTGCTGCCGCAACCCCTGTAAGCTGTCAAAGGGTCCATGGTAAAGCGCTCTCCACACACCGGGCTGGGGACGGAACGTTCGCTGGTGTGGGTGCGTTGGTGGGACAGCAGGCTGTTGGAGCGGGTGAAACGCTTGCCGCACTGGGCGCAGGTGTAGGGGCGCTCGCCGGTGTGGGTGCGCTGGTGCACCAGCAGGTCACTGGACTGGGTGAAGCCCTTGCCGCACTAGACACTGGTGTTGGGGCGCTCGTTGGTGTGGGTGCACTGGTGCTTCAGCAGGTTGCTGGACTGGGTGAAGCCCTTGCCACACTGGGAGCAGGTGTAGGGGCGCTCACCGATGTGGATGTGTTGGTGGGAGAGCAGGCTGCTGGACTGCGTGAAGGCTTTGCCGCACTGGGCACAGGTGTAGGGACGCTCGCCGGTGTGGATGCGCTGGTGCTTCAGCAGGGTGCTGGACTGGGTGAAGCCTTTGCCGCACTGGGCGCAGGTGTAGGGGCGCTCGCCGGTGTGGGTGCGCTGGTGGGACAGCAGTTGACTGGACTGCGTGAAGCCCTTGCCGCACTGGGCGCAGATGTAGGGTCGCTCGCCGGTGTGGGTGTGCTGGTGCACCAGCAGGCTGCTGGAGCGGATGAAGCCTTTGCCGCAGTCGTTGCAGGTGTAGGGCCGCTCCCCGGTGTGCACGCGCCTATGCTCCTTCAGGTCCTTGGATGACTTGAAGCCTTTGCCGCAGTCACTGCAGGTGAAGGGCCGCTGACCGGTGTGGGTGCGCCGGTGAATCAGCAGGCTGTGAAACTGGGTGAAGCCCTTGCCGCAGTCGCTGCAGGTGTAGGGCCGCTCCCCCGTGTGCAGGCGTCTGTGCACCTTCAGGTCCGTCGATGACTTGAAGCCTTTGCCGCAGTCGGAGCAGGTGAAGGGCCGCTCACCACTGTGCACCCGCTGGTGCCGCAATAACCCCGACGGCCAGGCAAAGCTCATGCCACAGGTGGAGCAGCCATACGACTTCTCGCCCGTGTGCACCAGCTGGTGTATCTTCAGGACATGCGCAGTCTTGAAGCTCTTGCTGCAGTCGGAGCAGGTGAAGGGCCTCTCGCTGGAGTGCACGCGGTTGTGCTGCACCAGTTTGCCGTAGCTGATGAAGTTCTTGCCGCACTCCGAGCAGTCGAAGGGCCGTTCTCCCATGTGCACACGCCGGTGGGCCTCCAGCTTGCTTGGGTGCTGCCAGGCCTTGCCACACACGTCGCACTCATAACGCTTCTCCTTGTTGTGTCCCGTCATGTGATCCTCCATCGAAGCTCAGCCCCTCGAAGCTCAGCCCGCACACCAAGCAGCAAGCAGATGGGGGGGGGGGGGCCCACCCTGGCCACCCACAATGGCCGCTCACGTCCCCGTCTCTCCGTCCACAGCAACGGCTCCTAAACCCTGCAGGAGAACACAGAGGGTCAACTAGCACATATTGGGTGCGTTTATAGCGTTTATAGCGGAGGAAACCGTTATATGATTCTGTGCGGCACAGCTGCTGCCTCACCACCTGAGACCCGGGTTCGATCCTGACTACGGGTACTGTCTGTGTGGAGTTTGTACGTTCTCCCCTTTGTAACAATAGGATTGTTTATTTAAGCACTGTTTACGGGGGACTGGTTTAGAGGTGACACCGGGGGCGCGGCCCAGTTCGGATGATGACTGTACAAAGACAATAAAGTTCAAGTAAGCAAGACTGCTTTAATCGTCCATTATGTATAGTCCAGATAGAGACAGAACATAATGAAACATGGTGGCAGCGGTGGGATGGACGTCGAAAATTGTCAGAATTAACTAGAAAAGTGAAAGTTTAGCTAGCTAGCAGCAGGCTAACGTTAGCCTTACAGAAGCCGGCAAAGAAGAAAAAATGCAGTTGAACAATTGAAGCCAGTAGCTTGTTTTCAGTGGGCCCGTAGCCAACAGCACACCAAAGACACAACAAAGCACAAAAGATAAGCAGTTAGCCTTCAGCATCGGCAAAGAAAAAAAAGAACAGCTAGCTGACAGCGATGGAAGGGCTAAAACCCCCTGGAACTTTGGTTTTGGACTCCAACAACTTGGCGAAGTCATGGAAAAGTTGGAAGGAGGAGTTCACACTGTACATAGACCTTACCATGCCAGACGCCGAAGAGACCACAAAAGTCAAGCTATTCAACTATCTCATCGGAGAAAAAGGCAGAGAACTTTGGGCAACTTTGTCGAGTGCTAGCCCTTCAGCGAGGACCACAGTGAGTTCAATGATCATACAGTTTGACGAGTACTGCAACCCAAAGGTAAACGAGACTGTGGAAAGGTACCGATTCTTCATGAGGAACCAAGGATTGGATGAAAACGTGGACAGCTATATAACACGTGGGTTTTTACTCCGGGTGCTCCGTTTTCCTACAACATTTCAGACGTTCAGGGTTGTAGATTATTTGGCCTCCGCAAAATTGTTAAATTGTCCCTAATGTGCGTAAAATAGCGCTAGTATACGGGGTAATCGCTGGTCGGCGCGGACCGAAAGATCTGTTTCCACTCTCCATCTCTAAACTAAATTAAACCAAAGAAGGGTCTCGACCCAAAATGTCACCCATTCCTTCTCTCCAGATGCTGCCTGACCCGCTGAATTACTCCAGCACTTTGTGTCCTCTCCACAGATGCTGCCTGACCCGCTGAATTACTCCAGCAATTTCTCATAGTCATAGAGTTATACAGCGTTGGAAAGAGGCCCTTCGGCCCAACTCGTACCCGCACTCCTAGATCCCTCGGCTCCACACATTCCCCCAGTGCCCCGCCATTCACAGTGAAGACCCTGCCCTGGTTTCACTTCCTAAACTGCAACACCTTCCCCAGCCCCAAACAATGTGACCACCTCCCTGTGGCTCCCTGCCGCCTCCTGCTCCTTACCCCTCTTTGCTCCGTCGCCCCTCCTCCCCACCCCAAACAATCTGAACTCCACCTGGCTCCCTACCCCCCTTCCTTGGCTCACTTAACCCCTCTCCTCCTTAGTTCACTGCCCCTCCACCATTCATCCCCCTCGACACCAAACCCACTCCCCCTTGAATCCCTCCCCCCTCCCTTTGCTCCCTGATCCCCCCCCGCTGATCACTTCACCCCCTTTCCACCCTGTCTCTCACCCCTCCTTCCAGCCCCCACCCCTCCCCTGCTCCTTCCACTCTCTCTCCACCCCACCCCACTCTCTCTCTTTGACCCTCTCTACTTTTTCCTGCCCTTCTCAGCCTCCCCCTCAGATATCTCTCCTGACTCTCTTCTCATCCCTCCCCCCACTCTCTCTCTCTCCTGACTCTCCCCACTCTGTCCCTTTCTCTCCCTACTCTCAGTCTCTCTCTCTCTCTCTGTCTGTCTGTCTCTCTCTATCTCACCCTGTCTCTCTCTGTCACTCTCTCTCTCTCTTTCTCGGTCTCTCTCTCTCTCTCTGCGTCTCTCTCTCCCTTTGGCTGTCTCTCTCTCCGCGCTCTCTGTCTCTCTCTTTTCCTCTCTCTCTTTTCCTCTCTCTGTCTCTTTCTCTCCCTGTCTCTGTCTGTTTCTCTCTCACCCTCTCTGTCTCTCTCTATCTGTCTCTCTCTCTGTCTTTCTCTCCCTCGCTCTGTCTCTTTCTCTCTCTGTGTCTTTCTCTCCCTCTCTCTGTCTCTTTCTCTCTCTGTCTCTTTCTCTCTCTGTGTCTCTGTCTCTGTGTCTGTCTCTCTCTCTCTCTGTCTGTCTCTATCTCTGTCTCTCTCCTCCAACACCCCGGCCGGTCTCCAACCCATCAGCCTCACCCGAGATTGACGGTGGTTGAGGCGGCGGGACCCGGCGCTGGACTGGACCAACTCGGCCCGGCTATCTCCCTCCCTCCCTCCACCAACCCGGTGCGAGACCGGAGACTGGACCCGCCCTGGAGGACCGCTGGCTTTCATCACGGAGTGATATGATGATGATGATGATGATGATGATGATACCTTTAATAATCCTTTTCAGGAAATTACAGTGCCACGACAGCTTCAAGACAAACATAACACCACACATTTCCTCAAATGGCTTCCATACTTAACAAGTTAAAATACGTTAAAATACAATTAATTTAAAAAAAGTGCAATTATTTATGCGCATTATAAAGTCTTATAGCAGCTGGTAAACAGGACTTCCTATATCTCTCCGTTTTGCACATTGGTGCAATCAGCCTCTGACTGAAGATGCTGCTCTTGATCACCTTCAGGGCATGGAGTGGGTGAGTGGGGTTTGTCATTATAGAACCTAGTTTATTTAGAGTTCTGGCCTCTGCCACCTGCTGGACCGTTCGTTGCTCAGCCCCGACCACTGAGCCGGCCTTCCTGATTAGTTTGTCCAGTCTGTTTTTATCCGCTATACGGGCGCCATCTCCCCAACAGGCCACAGCAAAAAACAGATATCGCTCTCTATCGTCCCTGTATCCTTCACTGTCTCTCTTCCCACCTCTCACCTTCACCTCCCCTTCCCCCCACCCCCTCCTCTCTCCCCCACCCCCTCCTCTCCCCCCCCCACCCCCTCCTCTCTCTCCCCCATCCCCTCCTCTCTCCCCCCCACCCCCTCCTCTCTCCCCCCAACCCCTCCTCTCTCTCTCCCCCCACCCCTCTCTCGCCCCCACCCCCTCCTCTCTCCCCCCACCCCCTCCTCTCTCTCCCCCCCCACCCCCTCCTCTCTCCCCCCCACCCCCTCCTCTCTCCCCCCAACCCCTCCTCTCTCTCCCCCCCCCCCCCCCCCCCCAGCCTCTCTCTCTTCCCCTCTCCTCTCCCTCCCAGCTCTGTCCCCTCCTCTCTCTATCTCAAACCTAGGGCCTATGAGAGGGGGGTGCAGGGGGTACATCGGGCCCGGGAGCCAAAGGAGGGGGGCCGGGAAGACTGACATTCACATTTTGTGTGAGCCTACATAGTTTTTTATATCGTAATTTGTAGAAATTGTGATCCATAATAAACCGAGGAATTTAACAGGTGGGTGTGTGATCGGGGTAACCTGAGGAACTGAAGGGGAAGACCCTTCACTACTGATGAATCTACCCTGTAGGAGGAGGGAGCACTAGGATCCAGAGACAGACCATGTGCTGTCTGCATGGTGGGGGTTGTGGGCCTGGTGCTGCGCCTGGAACTCTGGTGAGGTGACGGCTCTCGCCCGTTGGTGGCCGGTCGATAGGCGATGGCAAATTTGAAAGAGGAGAGGAGTAATCATAATGTAGGCCCTGACATTGGATATATCACAACCGGGTTTCCAAATCAAAAGGAAATAGAAAAGTATGTTATATCTGCCTAAAACATTCCCAAACGACACCTGTAATCATGTTTTTCCAGAAAGCATATTGAAATTTCAAAGCACCAATGGAGAACCTCATGTACGAGACTGGCTTGTCTGGAGTCAACAGAAACAAGCATTATATTGCTTTCCATGTCGATTATTTTGGCACAAGACAGTCAAGACTAGCACTTCTGCGACTAAGTCTGCACTGGTATCTGCTGAAGGCTGGGATTCTAATGAAAAGTGGTGGAAACTTTCCAAAACATGAAAAAGGAAATAGTTACAGAGAATATTCCCTGGCTGGGCGAGAACTGGGAATGAGCCTGCTGTCTGGGACAGTTGATGCCATGTTAGAAGCGTCGATCAAAACTGAAGCTGTGAAATGGTACAATTTTTTAAAGCGCATCATCGATGTTGTACTCTTCTTGGGAGAACGTGGTCTGGCATTTACTGGTTCATCCCATCGAATTGGTGATTCAAACAATGGAAATTTTTTATGGACTCATTGAACTGCTCTCCAGGTGGGACCCCACCCTTCAGGAACAAGTGCTAAGTGTAGAGGGGTCACAGAATAGGAGTGGGTGCCTTCAAGTTCATTATCTGTCCCCTGACTCACAAAATGAAATTATTGCAGAGTGCTCGAATCTTGTGAAATAACACATTTTGCTTGAGAGGCAATCTGCAACGTACGTTGCAGTAATAGTAGATGCTACACCAGATTCCTCCCATGTTGAACAAACAACATTTCTTTTCAGAAAAGTGCTTTTAATAGAAACGCAGCATGAGATTCAAGAAAGATTTCTCAAGTTTGCAGACTGTAGCAACAAAGGACGGGAAGAAATTGCTCAGTTGATAACTGATACATCGAAAGAACATGCTATTCCTCTCTGTGATTGGAGAGCTCAAGTCTACGATACAATACAATACAATACAATATTTATTGTCATTTGAGCCTCAGTGAGGCTCAAACGAAATTCCGTTTCCACAGCCATACAAACAAAGACAATTTCCTACAGATATACACACAATTTAATTCACACAAACATCCGTCACAGTGAACCCACTGTGATGGAAGGCAAAGTCTTTTCTCTCCCCTGTTCTCCATGTCTCTCCCGATGTCCAAGCCCCAGGCGGGCGATGATAAGTCCCACGGCCATTTTAGGCCGTGCTGGGCGATTTACGGCCCCGCTCCCAGTCTAAAAGTCACAATATTGGAGCCCCCGGCGGGCGCTGTAATGTCCCACGGCCATGAAGCCGCACCGGGTGATGTACGACCCCGCGGGGTCGTTCCAACCCCGCGACACGGGCTGGAGAAGTCGCGTTGCGGGAGCTCCGGGATGCGGTCTCCTCAACCGGACCCGCGAGCTCCCGATACCCCGACAGTCCACCGGACCTGCGGCTGCATTGCTGGAGCCTCCGAGCCCCAGGAGTCGAGTCGCAGCAGCGAGTCACCGCCGAGCCCCACACTCCGGGGCCGGCCAGCCCCACGATGGTGAGTAGTCCGCAGCTCCGCAGCTCCGCAGTCTCCCGAGCCCCCGCGTCGTTCAGGTTGGAGGCCGCTCCACGGTGCTAAGCCCCAACGACAACGGAGACCCGATAGGGAAAAGATCGGGTCTCCTGTACAGGGAAGAGATTTTAAATGGTTTCCCCCTTCCGCCCCCCCCCCCTCCCCGCCCTCCACATATACACATTTAAAACCAGTATTAAAAAACACCAACACTACATTTAACTAGACACAAAATTTAAAAAAAGACAGACAGGCTGTAGGGGCCGCTGCAACGGGTGAGTCGCGCGGCCGATACGATAATGAGGCAAATAGACAATAGGTGCAGGAGTAGGTCATTCAGCCCTTTGAGCCAGCACCGCCACTCACTGTGATCATGGCTGATCATCCACAATCAGTACCCCGTTCCTGCCTTCTCCCCATTTCCCTGACTCCGCTATCTTTAAGATGAAAGAAAATAATGAAAGAAATAATTAAAGAAAATTCCAACCATCTACAGAAATGATAAGAAAGCATTCTCACCTCCATGCACACCTGTAGCCCTAGTGCAGTCAGACACCTCCCCACTACTTCAAAGATAGTTTCTAAACTTGGCAATATCATTGGGCTGCTGTTGTATTTTATTTGTTTAATGGATTTGATTAGATTAGGAAATGTTTCCTTTCTACAAGGAGGAGTTTCTTTAGCAACATGCTCTCTCTTGCCTTTATGTAGATGATTTGTACTGCAAGGTATGACTGACAAATAATGGATTAGCTGTACAAAATAAGATCCATTGATTCAATTGTGGTCAAATCCGAGTGAACGCTCTCACCTTTTTCTAATGCAGCCGTCACCAATGTTACAGAAGATAAAGGGCAATTATGATACGCATTGTGCACAACATACTTTTTTGATCGCAAATGTTTAATTTGTTTCAGGCTATTCTTCACCAATCCTCACTATTTGAAGCCATTTCAGGCTTCAGTGATGAACATTGCTTATCTCTGCTGATAGAAGCGTTTAGCTTGTTACAGAGTGTGAGACAGACAGGGGGTCCTACAATTGAGCCGTCCACAGTGTACAGATACATAATATTGGGTATAATGTTTAATGCAAGTACATGGATAGGTGAGGTTCAGGTCGGGACCCTTCTTCAGTCTGATTATAGTTGGGGAAGGAAACTGGAAGGGAGGTGAGGGTGGGACAAAGCCTCACTTGCACCTCCTCCAACCTCATCTACTGTATCCGTTGTTCAAGATGCAGATTCTTGTACATTGGCAGGTGAGACCAAAGCAGACTGGGCGATCGTTTCACGGGACACCTTCGCTCAGCCCGCCTGAACCAACCTGATCTCCCGGTTGCTGGACACTTTAATTCTCCTTCCCATTCCCACACTGACCTTTCTGCTCTCGGTCTCCTCCAGTGTCAGAGTGAAGCCAAATGCAAATCAGATGAACAGCATCTCAAGTCAAGCAAGTCAAGGTTATTTGTCACATGCACATACAAGATGTGCAGTGAAATGAAAGTGGCAATGCCTGCGGATTGTGCAAAAAGCTACAGAACAGAATAGAACAGAATCAGTATTTATATAATAGAAAAAACCCAGCACTTTTAAAAAGACACAACAGTAAATTAGTCCCTGGTGAGATCAGAGTTTACAGTCCTAATGGCCTGTGGGAAGAAACTCCGTCTCATCCTCTCTGTTTTCACAGCATGACAGCGGAGGCGCTTGCCTGACCATAGCAGCTGGAACAGTCCGTTGCTGGGGTGGTAGGGGTTCCCCATAATGTTGCTGGCTCTGGATCTGCACCTTCTGATGTATAGTTCCTGCAGGGGGGCGAGTATAGTTCCCAGAGTGTGTTCCTTCTTGTCCTGGGCAGAGCTATTCCCAAAGCAGATTGTAATGTTGCCGAACAAGATGCTTTCTACAGCCCCCGAGTAGAATTTCCACAGCTGCCTGAGGTGGTAAAGGCGCTGCCTTGCCTTACTCACCAGAGCGGCAGCGTGTGATGTCCATGTCAGATCCTCTGTGATGTGGACTACCAGGTATTTAAAGCAGCTCACCCTCTCCACAGTAGCCCCATTTATCTAATGGCATATACGTCCTCGGATGTTGTGCCCTTCTAAACTCCACAATCAGCTCCTTAGTTTTTATGACATTCAAGAGGAGGCTGTTGTCCTGACACCAGAGTGCCAGATCAGCCACCTCCTCCTGGTAGGCCTTCTCATTGTTATCGGAGATCAGGCCCACCACCACAGTGTTATCAGCAAACTTCACTATGGAGTTGGAGCTCATGTGTGTCACTATGGAGTCATGTGTGTACAGTCCAGGCATGTGCCATCAGGGTAGGCAAGGTAGGCACTGCCTACCCTGACTAAAATTATGAAATGGCAATTGTTAAATATAAATAGTAAAGGCATGGGAAAATTATGCCTATCTAAGAGATCGATCTCATAGGTAGGCATAATTCTCCGTGCCTTTCATCGCAGTACTTGTAACACGCGAAGGTCTGTACAGCCCACGTGACGTTGACGGTGGTTCAAGCCGTCAATGACAAGCGGGGCTGAAGGCAGCTGAAATTCTGCCTTTGCAGTACTGTTTTTTCAAATATGGATCGTCATTGTTTTAAGAGTATCTTAGGAAACAAAGAGTGAAGAATGGAGTTTGTGTACCAATAATGTGGTAAGTACATTTCTTGGTGCTTTATGTTTTTAAATACTGTATTTCCCGGGGTGAGGGGGTGGGGGGTGAGCACCTTTCACAGCATTTGGGAAGTCTGGCCCGGGGTAAATTTGCGGGGAGGGCAGCAGCGTTATGAAGGAGGGGGTCGGGGATCAGGCCAGTAACCCACTTGCGACACTCCGGGCACGGAGCCACCGCATTGTGGCCGGGAAGTGAATTAGCTTGGGTGTCTGCGAGCGGCCGCCGGGACCAAACAGCCCCTTCTGCCGGTCCCCGCTCACCTCTGGCTGTGCTCTCCATCTGAAAACCTCTCTCCTGCCGCACGCCGGCCTCACTCGTGTCAGCGGCTTCCCGCAAATCCTTAAATTCCAACTGCGCAATTGAGGTTACTCGACTGTGGGAATTTAAGGATTTGCGGGAAGCTGCTGACATGAGCGAAGCCGGCGAGTGGCAGGTGAGAGATGTTCAGTCGGAGAGCACTGCCAGAGGTGAGCGGGCCAGCAGGAGACGCTGAAATGGCGGCCAGTTCTGCTGTCCGGTCCCGACGGCCGGTCGCAGCCACCCGAGCTGCTTCCTTCCCCGGAAGTGGCGGCCAGTTCTGCTGTCCGTACCCAGAGCGCTGCGGCAGCGGTGAGTGATTGAGTTACTGACATGATCTCCGACCCTCTCCTTCTCAACACTTGCCCTCCCCGCAACTTTAACCCCTGAACTCTCCCTCTAATTGGTCCCTTGAACAAGTATTGTCATTCAATAAGATGACAACTGATTCAACTTGTTGCGGTGTGCTCCCGTTTTCCCCACCATCTCTCCACCTGCCTTCATCCTCTATCCCCCACCCATTCAGTAATTTAAAAATGAAGGCGATTTGGAAACCTTGGGCAAATTGAATAGTTATTTTTTATTTTTACGGAGAGAACAATCTGAGCATGGTTTAAGATTTTTTTTAAAAAGCCGACTGACTGCCTACCCTGAGTAATTACTCATGGCATGTGCCTGGTACAGGGAGTACAGTAGGGGGCTGAGGACGCAACCCTGGGGGGGATCCTGTGTTCAGGGTGAGAGTGCTCGATGTATGTCTTCCCATCTTGACTAACTGGGGCCTGGCGGTGAGCAAGTCCAGGACCCAGGCACACAGGGGAATGTTAAACCCCAGTTCCAGCAGCTTCTCAGCAAGTCTAGTGGGGACTATCGGATTGAAGGCTGAACTGAAGTCAATGAACAGCATCCTTACATAGCCCCCCTTCTGGCTGTCAAGGTGAGAGAGAGTGGTGTGCAGAACCTGGGAGACCGCATCGTCCGTGGATCTGTTCGGACGGTATGCGAACTGTAGCGGGTCCATTGTTAGGTATAATAATAATAATAATACATTTTATTTATGGGCGCCTTTCAAGAGTCTCAAGGACACCTTACAAAAATTGAGCATGTAGAGGAAAACCATGTAAGGGGAATGAAATAAATAGTAGAGACATGACTAGTACACAAAGTAAAGACAGAATTCAATACAAAACACAGTATGAGGCATTTAATGCACAGATGAAAAGGGACGGGGATGTGGGGCTAAGGATAGGCAGAGGTGAAGAGATGGGTCTTGAGGCGGGACTGGAAGATGGTGAGGGACACGGAATTGCGGATCAGTTGGGGGAGGGAGTTCCAGAGCCTGGGACCTGCCCTGGAGAAGGCTCTGTCCCCAAAACTGCGGAGGTTGGACTTGTGGATGGAGAGGAGACGGCTGATGTGGATCTGAGGGACCGTGAGGGTTGGTAGGGGGAGAGGAGGTCAATGAGATATGGGGGGGCCAGATGGTGGAGGGCTTTGTAGGTGAGGATCAGGAATTTGTAGGTGATCCGGTGGGAGATGGGAAGCCAGTGAAGTTGTTTGAGGACTGGAGTGATGTGATGCCAGGATTTGGTATGGGTGATGAGTCGGGCGGCTGCGTTCTGGACCAGTTGGAGTCGGTTGATGTAGGTGGAGCTGATGCCAAGGAGAAGTGAGTTGCAATAGTCCAGTCGGGAGGAGATGAAGGCATGGATGAGTCTTTCAGCAGCGGGCGGTGTGAGAGAGGGTCTGAGTTTGGCGATGTTGCGGAGATGAAAGAAGGAGGTTTTAATGACATGGCGGATGTGAGGCTCAAGGGAGAGGGTGGAACCAAAGATCACGCCAAGGTTGCGGGTCTGGGGAGATGGGGAGACAGTGGTGCCGTCGATGGTGAGAGTGGGGTTATTGATTTTGAATAGGTATGTGATAATTAGCATATGTAATTAGTAGATGTGATATCTTGTGATGTCTTGTGCAAGTACGCATGTGCAAGGGAGACTCAAGGTGGCGTCCTGGAATAACGAAGCTTGTTAGACTACTTCCGTGTCAGAGCCTTATTTAAGTCTGTTCCAAGCATCCAAATACACAACAATTGGCAACAAGGATAAAAGAATTAAGAAGATAAGAACAAGGACAGCCAAGAAAAAACAAAAAAACAAGTTAAAAATAGAGGTTGTATTTTGGAAAAAAAATGGAACAGCACCAAGCAAAAGATTTGGCGCAGAATAGTTTTGGATTGGTGCCAAATAGAAAAAAAGGTCGGAACTGGCAGGGAAGACAAGCAGGGCAGTAAGGGTCACCGAGCACGGTGTCAACTTACCTGGAATGTATCCAGGGCTGTGCAGCCCACAGCCAGACCCAAGCAGCAGCCACAGACGTCGGGTGAGGGCCTCGTACCGTGTAGGCCACGGACAGGTCCAGAGAAGCACCGACAGAAGCTGAGTCTTCAGCCCGGTCGGGAGCAGAGTCAGCCCGACCGTGAGGCTGAATGGTCTGTTCCTGTGTAGTAACTTCCATACAATTCACCCTTGTCTATGCAACCATTACATTACTGATGGGTTAACTCTGCCTTGCTCTATCACCCCTGTTTTTAACAGGAAATCCATTGACTGAGAACAAAGGACTTTTCACATCAGGAAAACAGGTAACCTTTGATGAAAGGGGTCAGATGCAAATTGAGAGAGAAGGAAACAAGTTACTTTGTGGAATGTAGAGTGGGGGGGTGGGGGGGTGATGATGAGGGAACAAACAGATAGAAGGGCAGTTTGAGGGAAGTGCACCAAATTCAAATCAGCCATCATTACATTTCTAAAAGAAGCTGCATATTAATTCACCACCATTCGTGCAATCCTGTTTGTAACAGGAAATAAACGGATTGAAAATAAAGTACTTTTCATATCAGGCACCGGTAACATTTTGTGAAAGGCCACAAGATGCAAATTAGGCCACAGATGAAAACAAGAAACAATGGGAGTTAGTGGAGTGGGGAGAGAGGGAGGCAAAGAGAGTTGTCAAGGTAGTTTGAATTTGTGGACATTGCTGTTCCAATGGAACATTCCATTGGTCAATTCTTCCCCGTGCTGTTATCATGTTTATAATGGCAGCTCAATGAGAACAAGGCATGAAAGCAAAGAATGAAAGAATGGGTCGACTGGGCTTGCACACACTGGAATTTAGAAGGATGAGAGGGTATCTTATAGAAACATATAAAATTCTTAACGGCTTGGACAAGCAAGATGCAAGAAAAATGTTCCCGATGTTGGGAGAGTCCAGAACCAGGGGTCACAGTTTAAGAATAAGGGGTAGACCATTGAGGACTAAGATGAGAAAAACCCTTTTCACCCAGAGAGTTGTGAATCTGTGAATCTGTGGAATTCTCTGCCACCGAAGGCAGTGGAGGCCAATTCACTGGATGTTTTCAAGAGAGTTAGATTTAGCTCTTCGGGTTAAAGGAATGAAGTGATATGGTGAAAAAGGAGGAACGTGGTACTGATTTTAGATGATCATATTGAATGGTAGTGCTGGCTCGAAGGGCCGAATGGCCTACTCTTGCACCTATTTGTCTATGTTAAATCTTCCAATGGCAAACTGAGCAAAAGATGGAAATGTGGAACGAGAGAGGGATTGTCCAAAGGAGAGTGAAGGGAGAAGGGGGCATGAAAGTGTCAACAGCTGGAGAGGCACCGTGTGGGAGAGACAAACTAGTCAATAGAAGGGCAGAAGAAGGAAGTGTTTGAGTTGTAGAGAGAGGGTGTTAGTGGGCAGTGAAAGGTGGGAGAAATGGAAATAGTTCATTCATGACAGATTGAAGTCACAGGCAGAATTTTTCATATTTCACAATCCATGGTGTTAGGCCGCGAGGGTGGTGACATGGAAAGTGGAGGAGGCGACCAAAAGTGGTCCCCCCCTTGTGTGCAAGTTTTCAAAGGCATGCTGGGAAACTAAATGTGGGGACTGCAATAGAATCTCAGTGTACTGGGATTAGATGAAGAGGGGTGGGAGGGGCTGGTGTCATTTTTAAGCAGGGACTTGGTATGGTTGGTTGGATTGGTGTTGGATCTGTGGTGGCCACTTCAAATATAATCATCCATTCCAATTATAAAAGATGCGTTGTATTGCCCGTGGTGTTGTATGGATGTGTCCAGTTGATGTTCTTCAACATCCTCTGTCTATTATAGATCCCTCTGTCCAATGATGCTTCTTAGTATTGTTTTGTTTGTTTTAGGAAGCTCACTGACTGAGAACAATGGCTCTCCATGTCTGAGGCAGAGACAACAACTGGTGAAAAGTTACAGGAACATTCAGCAACGGATAGAAGCAAGGCTGAGGTGAGAGAGGGAGCTCGGACTGGGAGAGTCATAGTGTGGAAACAGGCCCTTTAGTCCAACTTGCCAACACCGACCAACGTGCGTCATCTACACGTCCCATATGCCAGCATTTAGCCCTAATCCCTCTGAACCTATCCTATCCATGTACTTTAGACAATAGACAAAAGACAATAGTTGCAGGAGTAGGCCATTCGGCCCTTCGAGCCAGCACCGCCATTCAACATGATCATTGCTGATCATCCACAATCAGTGCTCCGTTCCTGCCTTCTCCCCATATCCCCTGACTCCGCTATGTTCAAGACCCCTATCTAGCTCTCACTTGAAAGTATCCAGGGAATCTGCCTCCACCACCCTCTGAGGCAGAGAATTCCACAGACTCAATCAATCAATCAGTTTTATTTGTCACATTGCACATAAAGTGCAAGTGAAATGAATTTGCCAGCAGCAGTACAATGAAAAAGAACACACAAAAACGCAAAAAAAAATTTAACACAAACATCCACCACAGCATTCATCACTGTGGTGGAAGGCACAAAATTTGGCCAGTCCTCCTCCATTTTCCCCCGTGGTCGGGACCTCAACCCTCTGCAGCCACCGCTGCGGGCGTCCAGATGAGTAGACAAGATAAAGTCCAGGTAAGTCTGGAATCGGTGCCTCCCTACCGGAGACCGCGGCTTCAAGATGGTGTAGGCCGCAGGCCGGCGGTCGAAGATTTAAAGTTCCAGCCGCGCCGCAGCCAGAGCACCGCAGGGCCAGCGGTCGAAGCTCCCCTCCAGGGGTCCACGGCGAGGGACCCCGCTCCTGATGGTAAGTCCCCGCTGCACCCGCGGTAGAAGTTGGCCACGGGTCGGCAGTCGGAGCTCTTCTCCTCCCGGGACCCCAACGAGGGATACCAGGCCCAGGACGCCGCGCCGGCTGGAGCTCTGCAGACCCCGGCTTCAGGCTGCCGCGGGCCAGTGAACGGAGCGCTCCCCTCCGGGGAGCCCCAACGAGGGCTCGCCCGCTTCGCGACGAGAGTCCATGCTGCGCCCGCAGCTGATGCCCCGGGAAAGGCCGCACCGATCCTCAAAGTTATGCCACAGGGGAGGCGACATGGAAAAAGTCACTTCTCCATGGAGGAGGCGAGTGAAACGGTTTCCCCCTTCCACCCCCCCCCCCCCCCCCACACAAGACCCACAAAGAAACATCAAAAACATACATTTAAACACACTAAAAAAATTTAAAAAGTTGAAAAAACTAACGTGCTGCTGGCAGGGCTGCCAGCTGAGAAACATAGAAAATAGGTGCAGGAGGCCATTTGGCCCTTCGAGTTAGTACCGCCATTCATTGTGATCATGGCTGATCGTCCCCTATCAATAACCTGTGCCTGCCTTCCCCCGTATCCCTTGACTCCATTAGCCCCTAGAGCTCTATCTAACTCTCTCTTAAATCCATCCAGTGACTTGGCCTCCACTGCTCTCTGTGGCAGTAATTCCATAAATTCACAACTCTCTGGGTGAAAAGGTTTTTTTCTCACCTCAGTCGTAAATGACCTCCCCTTTATTCTAAGACTGTGGCCCCTGGTTCTGGACTCGCCCAACATTGGGAACATTTTTCCTGCATCTAGCTTGTCCAGTCCTTTCATAATTTTATATGTTTCTATAAATTTTATATGTTTCTATTCGGGTGGCGGCGCGACTCACCTGTTGCAGCGGCCCCTCTGTCTTTTATTAATTTTTTGTCTAGTTAAATGTAGTTGTTCGTGTTTTTAACTGTGTTTATGTGGGGGGGCGGGGGAAATTTAAAAAAACTCTTCCCTGCACGGGAGACCCAACCTTTTCCCTGTCGGGTCTCCATTGTCGTTGGGGCCTAGCACTGTGGAGCGGCCTCCAGCCAGAACGACCTGGGGGCTCCAGTCGCGGAGCCTGCGGTGCTGCAGACTCATTATCATGGGGCTGGCCGGCCTCGGAGTGTGGGGAGCGGTGGTGGCTCGCTGCTGCGGCCCGACCCCGGAGCTCGGAAGCTCCAGCTGCAGACCGGTGGACTGTCGGGGTATCGGGAGCTCGCGGGTCCGGGTGAGAGACCGCTTTTCGGAGCTCCCGCAACGCAACTTCTCCAGCCCGTGTCGCTGGGTTGGAACGACCCGGAGCGGGGCCGTACATCGCCCGGCGCGGCTTTAGTGGCCGTGGGACATTCCAGCGCATGCCGGGGGCTCCAACCTTGTGACATTTTAGACCTGGAGCGGGGCCGTACAGCGCCCGGCGCGGCTTAAATGGCCGTGGGACTTACCATCGCCCGCCTGGGGCTTCGACATCAGGAGAGAAATGGTGCAGGGGAGGGAAAAGACTTTGCCTTCCATCACAGTGAGGAGGAGAGTCACTGTGATGGATGTTTCTGTAAATTGAATTGTGTGTATGTCTTGTAAGAAATTGTCTTTGTTTGTATGGCTGTGGAAACTGAGTTTCGTTTGAGCCTCACTGAGGTACAAATGACATGTAATAAATATTGTATTGTATATTAAGATTTCCCCTCATCCTTCTAAACTCCAGTGAATACAAGCCTAGTCTTTTCAATCTTTCCTCATATGAAAGTCCCGCTATCCCACGGATCAATCTCGTGAACCTACGCTGCACTGCCTCAATCACAAGGATGTCCTTCCTCAAATTAGGAGACCAAAACTATACACAATATTCCAGATGTGGTCTCATCAGAGCCCTATACAACTGCAGAAGAACCTCTTTACTCCAATACTGAAATCGTCTTGTTATGAAGGCCAATATTCCGTTAGCTTTCTTCACTGCCTGCTGTACCTGTAAGCCAACTTTCAGTGACCAGTGTACAAGGACGCCCAAGTCTCGCTGTACCTCCCCCTTACCTAACCTAACCCCATTGAGATAATAATCTGCCCCCTTGTTTTTGCCGCCAAAGTGGATAACCGCACAATTATCTATATTATACTGCATCTGCCACGCATCTGCCCACTCACTCAACCTGTCCAAGTCACTCTCAACCTAACATCCTTTTCACTTTTCACACTGCCACCCAGCTTTGTGTCATCCGCAAACTTGCTAGTGTTGCTCCTAATTCCCTTTCAAATCATTAATACATATGGTAAACAGTTGCGGCCCCAACACCGAGGCTTGCGGCACTCCACTCGCCACTGCCTGCCATTCTGAAAAGGACCCATTCACTCCTACTCTTTGCTTCCGGTCTGCCAACCAATTTTCTATCCATGTCAACACCCTACACCCAATACCATGTGCTCTAATTTTAGTCACCAGTCTCCCGTGCAGGACCTTATCAAAGGCTTTCTGAAAGTCTAGATACACAACATCCACTGGCACCCCTTCATCCATTTTACTTGTCGCATCCTCAAAAAATTCCAGAAGATTAGTCAAGCATGATTTCCCTTTCATAAATCCATGTTGACTTGGGCTAATCATTTTACTGCTATGCAAATGCCCCATTATTACCTCTTTATTAATTGACTCCAGCATCTTTCCCACCACCGAAGTCAGGCTAACTGGTCTGTAATTCTCTGTTTTCTCTCTCGCTCCTTTCTTGAAAAGTGGGATAACATTAGCTATCCTCCAATCCACAGGGACTGATCCTGAATCTATTGAACATTGGAAAATGATCACCAATGCATCCACTATTACTCTCTATCTTACCACAAGTAATAGTGATGCTTTAATCAAAGTTGATTCTGATCCATGAGAAGGAAATGTATTTATCTCTAACTTGCCTCTCACACACAGGCACACATCTCTGGAAAATGGCGGCGCACCTGAATGCAGCGGCTTTGCTCTCCCCCGTGTGGACTAATAAGTGTACATATGTGTTAATGGTTGTCGTGTTTGTATTTTTTTTTAACCGGAGATGTAATGGAATTTCGTTGCACAGTTTGTGCAATGACAATAAACGTATTCATTCATTCATTCAAACACAGTCATATAAATATATAATCGGATGTCCTCCAGATGGATTGAGCGGCTCCGTGTGTCAAGCCCTATGACCCAGTGACCTTACGTGCAACCCCCCTATTGCTTTAACACACACTGCACAAAATTAAATTGAACTTATATATATATATATTTATGTTTATATATATATATAATTTTTTTAAAATGTTTATATATATATATATATATATATAAATATATATATATATATATATATATAGATATATATAGATATATATAAACACACACATACATATATTTATGTGTGTGTGTGTGTGTGTATATATATATATATATATATGTTCAATTTAATTTTGTGCAGTGTGTGTTAAAGCAATAGGGGGGTTGCACGTAAGGTCACTGGGTCATAGGGCTAGACGCACAGAGCCGCTCAATCCATCTGGAGGACATCCGTCACTTCCGGTATATATTATTAATGCAAGAAACGCGTACTTTCCTACCTGTTAAAAACCGCCAAAATGTTGAAGTTTACACTGAAAAAAATTGTGGAAATCGGGGTAAGTGTGAGAGACATGTACCCAACTTTAGAATTCCAAAAGTGAAGCGAAATGAAGTTAAAGAGAAGCAGAGCTGAAGGGACAACAGCAACTAAAGTGCTTGGTAAACATTGGCCGTTCAGATATCGTAATTGAAAATAATGGGAATTATCGCGTTTGCTCACTGCATTTCATCAACAGTAAGGCAATATTTGTGTTTTTTCTTCATTCCTTTGGTATCTAAAAAGTCTCAGAAGTGATCAATCTGGCTGTAAATTTTTCTTCAGATGCGTTTTCATTTGGTATGTAAAAACCCACTTGAGAACCATGGGCGATTTAAAAAATTTACAGCCAGATTTATCACTTCTGAAACATTTTAGATGCCAAAGAAATCAAGAAAAACACAAATAATGCCTTATAGGCTTATAGGCCAAGCATCAAAAATGTGTCTAGAAATCAGTTTTTGTGACCCAAGTCACCAAACTACATGAAACTTTCCACAGATTTAGATGAAATATAATTGAGAAGGAAGTCATAACTCGTCATTGCGGAAAGTTGCACATTAATTAATTACACTAATTAGAAAATGAGATCGGGAAAGTAAGCGCCATCTAGTGGCCAATGCCCATATTACATGATGGGCAACCTATTTCCGTGTTGCGGTCCATTTAAACTATATATCATTATCTATATTACTAAAACTCTATTCTTGACCGGTTTTGGCTTTCTGTGCTGCGGTTTCCGAGAGTACGCCGCCACCTACGGCCGTCATTTTTGGCCACCTCGCTCAGAGCCCCCCTCCGCCGCATGTGTGCCGAGGATTTTTCCCGTCGATGAAAATATTAATGTTTTTACAACATTCCCCATTCTCTCTGCTGCCCCTGCTGGAGGGAGGGGGATGGACCAGGAAGTGGTGTGCCTTAATCAGTCTCGGCAAGTGGTGTGCCTCAATCAGTCTCTGCAAGTTGTGTGCCTCAATCAGAGCTTTGAATGACACTGACAAATGTCCACAGCACTGTGAGTACCCTTAATTTGGTTTAAAAATGAAAATATGGTTAGAGGTAAAAAAGCACTGCCTGCAAATGGTTGTTTGGGTTTGGGTTGAAGTTAAAAGGCACTCGCTCCCCCCCCCCCTCCCTTCCCTCTCCTCTCCCCCCCCCCCCTCCCTCTCCTCCCCCCCCTCCTCCAACTCCTCACCCCCCCTCCCTCTCCTCTCCCCCCCTGTCCTCCCCTCCCTCTCCTCTCCCCCCCCTCCCTCTCCTCTTCCCCCCCCTCTCCCCCCTCTCCTCTCCTCCTCTCCCCCTCCCTCTCCCCTCCCTTTCCTCTCCCCCCATCTCCTCTCCCCCCTCCCTCTCCTCTCCCCCCCCTCTCCTCTCCCCCCTCCTCTCCCCCCCTCTCCTCCAATCCCCCCCTCTCCTCCCCCACCGTCCCTCCCCTAAACCCCCCTCCCCTCCCTGCTCTCCACCTCTCCCCCGCCCCTCATCTCAGCCCCCTCTCAGCACTCCCTCTCTCTCCCCCCTCTCTCTCCCCCCCCCCTCTCTCCCCCTCCTCCCCTCCATTAGCGTGAGTGCGGGAGGGGGGGATAGTTAGTGTGTGATGCTGCATGCCGCCTCCCCCCCCCACAACCGCACGTTGGGGGAACAGACCCAACGGGTCTGTACTTGGTCTAGTACCTATATATATTCCAGATAGTAATATAGGTATAATAATATTATATATATATATATTATTATATATACAATTATACCTATATATATTCCAGATAGTAATATAGGTATAATAATATTATATTTAGGTATAATAATATCTATATTACTAAGACTGATCTTGACCGGTTTTGGCGATCTGTGCTGCGATTTCCGAGAGAACGCCGCCACCTACGGCCGTCATTTTTGGCCACCGCGCTCAGAGCCCACGTCTGCCATCCTGGACCAGAGTATTTTTCCCATCGATGAAAAATCGGAGAGAAATTAATGTTTTAAAAAAAATTATCATTCTCTCTGCTGCCCCTGCTGGAGGGGGAGGGACTATAAAACCAGGAAGTGGTGTGCCTCAATCAGTCTCTACAAGATGGAGTCTGAGCTCTGAATGACTGAACAAATGTCTACATAGCTGTGAGTAAGTACCCTTAATTTGGTTTGAAAATCAAAATATGGTTATGGTTAGTTTGAAGTAAAAAAGCACTGCCTGCAAATGGTTGTTTGGGAGTTTGGGTTGAAGTAAAAAGGCACTCTCTCTCTCTCCCCCACATCTCTCTCTCCCTATCCCTCTCTCTTTCTCTCTCACCCCCGCTGTCTCTCTCCCTTTCTCTCTCTCCACTCCTCTCTCTCCCCGCCTCTCCCCCCGTCCCCTCTCATCTCTCCTCCCCTCTGCTCTCTCCCCCCCATCTCTCCTCTCTCCCCCTCTCTCCTCTCCCCCTCTCTCTCCCCCCCTCTCTCCCCCCCTCTCTCTCTCCCCCACCGTCCCTCCCCTCCACACCCCCCCCCTTCCCTCCACCCTCCCTCCCCCTCCCCTCTCAGCACACCCCCTCTCCTCTCTCTCCTCTCTCCCCCCCTCCGCACTCTCTCCTCCCCCTCTCCCCTCCTCCTCTCTCTCCTCCCTCCCCTAAACCCCCTCCCCTCCACACCCCCTACCCTCCTCCCTCCACTCTCCCTCCCTGCTCCCCACCTCACCCCCCTCTCAGCACCCCCTCTCTCTCCCCCTCACTCTCACCCTCTCTCTCTCCTCCCCTTCTCCCCCACCTTTTCCCCCCTCACCCACCCTCCCTCTTCTCCTCTCCACCCCCCTCTCCCTCTTGCCCCTCTCTCTGTGCCTCTGTCTCTCTCTCTGTCTCTGCCCCTTCTCTCTCTGCCCTCACTCTCTACCCCAGCCCCCCCCCCCCCTCTCTAGATGTGACTGCAAATTGGGGGATATGGGTCAGTAGATAGCGTGGTTATGGGGTAAAAAGAGCAAATTAATAATATTAATATAATATCAAGGGGGAGTGCGGGGGGGGATAGTTAATGTGTGTGACGCGTGAGTGCGGGGGGGGATAGTTAATGTGTGTGACGCTGCATGCCGCCTCCCCCCCCACAACCGCACGTTGGGGGAACAGACCCAACGGGTCTGCACTTGGTCTAGTTATATTATATACTAGACCAAGTGCAGACCCGTTGGGTCTGTTCCCCCAACGTGCGGTTGTGGGGGGGGAGGCGGCATGCAGCGTCACACACACTCGCACTCACGCTAAATACCCCCCTTGATATTATATTAATATTATTAATTTGCTCCTTTTACCCCATAACCACCCTATCTACTGACACATAGCCCCCAACTTGCAGTCACATCTAGAGAGGGGGGTGGAAGGGGGGGTGTGGGGGGGGGTAGAGAGTGAGGGCAGAGAGAGAAGGGGCAGAGACACAGAGAGAGGGGCAAGAGGGAGAAGGGGTGGCGAGCTGGAGAAGAGGGAGGGTGGGTGAGGGGAAAGGTGGGGGTGGAGGGGAGGAGAGAGAGAGGGTGAGAGTGAGAGAGCGGGGGAGAGGTGGGGGGAGGGGTGAGAGGGGAAGGGACGGGGAGAGGTGAGGTGAGGGGAGGGGGAGAGGTGGGGAGCAGGGAGGGTGGAGGGAAGAGGGTAGGGTTTTG
>NW_022630330.1:0-23767 GCF_010909765.2 Amblyraja radiata
TGAAAGTAGGCATGCAGGTGCAGCAGGCAGTGAAGAAAGCCAATGGTATGTTAGCATTCATAGCAAAAGGATTTGAGTATAGGAGCAGGGAGGTTCTACTGCAGTTGTACAGGGTCTTGGTGAGACCACACCTGCAGTATTGCGTACAGTTTTGGTCTCCTAATCTGAGGAAAGACATTCTTGCCATAGAGGGAGTACAGAGAAGGTTCACCAGACTGATTCATGGGATGGCAGGACTTTCATATGAAGAAAGACTGGATAGACTCGGCTTGTACTCGCTAGAATTTAGGAGATTGAGAGGGGATCTTATAGAAACTTACAGGATACTGAGTTGGATGATCAGCCATGATCATATTGAATAGCGAATGGTGCAGGCTCGAATGGCCGAATGGCCTCTACTCCTACACCTATTTTCTATGTTAACTGTGCCTTTTAACTGTGTGGCTAATTGAAAATGGTACGAAAATGCACTTGAGTATTCTAAATGGCCGATCCCTTCTTCTTAAACTGTGTGTGTGTGTGTGTATGTGGCACCTGGTTCTGGACTCCCCCAACATCGGGAACATGTTTCCTGCCTCTAGCGTGTCCAAGTCCTTAATAATCTCATATATGTTTCAATGAGATGCCCTCCTCTCATCCTTCTAAACTCCACAGAGTGTGCAAGCCCACAGCCGCTCCATTCTCTCAGCATATGACAGTCCCGCCATCCCGGGAATTAACCTAGTGAACCTACGCTGGGCTCCCTCAATAGCAAGAATGTCCTTCCTCAAATTAGGGGACCAAAACTGCACACAATACTCCAGGTGTGGTCTCACTAGGGCCCTGTACAACTGCAGAATGACCTATTTGCTCCTATACTCAACTCCTCTTGTTATGAAGGCCAACAGGCCATTGGCTTTCTTCACTGCCTGCTGTACCTGCATGCTTACTTTCATAGACTGATGAACAAGGACCCCCAGATCCCCTTTTCCCAACTTGACGCATTAAACTGCAACTGCCACGCTTCTGCCCGCTCCCCCAACATGTCCAAGTCACCCTGCATCTTCCTCACAGTTCACACTGCCACCCAGACCAAAACTGTACGCAATACTCCAGGTGTGGTCTCACTAAGACCCTGTACAACTACAGAAGGACCTCCCTGCTCCTAGACTCAACTCCCTCAATAACTAGGATTTGCTGATTAAAACTGAACGAGAAATTTTCGTATATATTATTAAATAAATAATTCATATTTACTGTAGATAGATATATATTTAATACATATCTTATTATGGTATCATTAATATATGGAGCTTGCACAGTCACATGGAAAGAGAACTGGATGGCAAACAGGAAGCAAAGTGTAGGAGTAAACGGGTCCTTTTCACAATGGCAGGCAGTGACTAGTGGGGCAGCGCAAGCCCCGGTGCTGGGACCAGCAGTGACTAGTGGGGCAGCGCAAGGCCCGGTGCGGGGACCAGCAGTGACTAGTGGGGCAGTGCAAGGCCCGGTGCGGGAACCAGTAGTGACTAGTGGGGCAGAGCAAGCCCCGGTGCTGGGACCAGCAGTGACTAGTGGGGCAGCGCAAGGCCCGGTGCGGGGACCAGCAGTGACTAGTGATGCAGCGCAAGGCCCGGTGCGGGGACCAGCAGTGACTAGTGGGGCAGCGCAAGGCCCGGTGCGGGGACCAGCAGTGACTAGTGGGGCAGCGCAAGGCCCTGTGCGGCGACCAGCAGTGACTAGTGGGGCAGCGCAAGGCCCGGCGCGGGGACCAGCAGTGACTAGTGGGGCAGCGCAAGGCCCGGTGCGGGGACCAGCAGTGACTAGTGGGGCAGCGCAAGGCCCGGTGCGGGGACCAGCAGTGACTAGTGGGGCAGTGCAAGGCCCGGTGCGGGGACCAGCAGTGACTAGTGGGGCAGCGCATGGCCCGGTGCGGGGACCCGCAGTGACTAGTGGGGCAGTGGGGTTTTCCACTGGTCTGGCAATGAGCAGATGACCAAGTTCCAGATGGCTTGCACCATGGCAGACGTCTTCAGACTCCCCAATGCCCACCTGCGCCCGGTAAGTGTGTGTGGGTGGGGGGGGGGGGGGGGGGGGGGGGCAGGCTAGAGTGGCTGAGTGGCCTCTGGCATCCTGCTTCCAACGCTCTGATACCTGGAACTGGAAAGGATTTGCACATAGAACTCAAGACACATAAAAACATAAATTACATCAAACATTTAAAAAAGCCAATGCCAAAATATTTTCAAAGGCGTACATTTGCTTCTCGATGGCCTCCTTTCAGCCGGTGTTG
Source organism: Amblyraja radiata (assembly GCF_010909765.2). Classification (NCBI taxonomy): domain Eukaryota; kingdom Metazoa; phylum Chordata; class Chondrichthyes; order Rajiformes; family Rajidae; genus Amblyraja; species Amblyraja radiata. The sequence continues at coordinate 2,273 of NW_022630330.1, forward strand.
TGCTCAACCCATATGACCGTTCGCAGGAGTTCCCACGGTACCCGCAAGAGTCATTACGGACATCGCACGGATATAGCACTGGCATCTGCCTTCATACAATGTTGCAACGCTGCTCAAGTCACTCTTGGAGAAATTCAAAAATGTTTGAATTTTCTCCCGACCTTAACAAGTTACACGACTACCTGCCATTAGCGCCACGGAGGTCCTCGGTGGTCCACGAATGCCGTACTGCTATCGCAGGAGGTTCCCACGATGTTAAACTCTTGTTAAGTCTTGCTTCAGGTTGCACCGTGTCGTGTAATAATTTCTTGTCCATGTACAGCACTTTGTTGCAACAGGGGTTGTTTTATAGTGCTCTATAAATAAAGTTATTAGTAGTGTTATTATTCTATGGACACACTGATCTGTTCTGTAGTCAATGCCGACTATGTTCTGTTGTGCTGAAGCAAAGCAAGAATGTCATTGTCCTGTACAGGGACACAGGACAATAAACTCACTTGTACTTGATATGAATGATATATTTATATTGTAAATAGAGATATTTTCATACATATCTCATCATTTTATATATATATATATGTATATTATTATTACATCTATCAGTAATATAACCATATAACAATTACAGCACGGAAACAGGCCATCTCGGCCCTACAAGTCCGTGCCGAACACGTATTTTCCCTTAGTCCCACCTGCCTGCCCTCATACCATAACCCTCCAAAGTCTGCACCAACATGGCTGAAGCTTACTAAGCCATCCCCCTCCCCCACCTTGGTCAGTCTGATCACGTCTCATTGTTCCTGCTCCCTAGGTACTCCCCACTCACCAGACGGGTTAAACCAACTGTGAGGACAGTTAAAGTCAGGTCAGAGGAAGCGGACTTCACACTTCAGCAGTGTTTTGGAAACACTGACTGGAAGGCGTTTGCAGCCCAGGCCACCCTTGACTCCCACACGGACATTGATTCCTACACATCCTCTGTTCTGGACTTTATAAACTCCACCATCAATAGTGTCACCTCCCTCAAACAGGTGACCATATTCCCGAATCCGAAGCCATGGATGAACAGCGAGGTCAGGCTACTGCTGAAAGCACGGGACACCGGTTTCAGGTCAGGCGATGCTCGAGCCTACAGTTCAGCCAGGGCTAACCTGAAGAGGGGCATCAAGAAGGCCAAGCACTGCCATAAGCTCAGGATTGAGGAGCACTTCAACAACAACTCCGACCCCCGACGCATGTGGCAAGGCATCCAGGCCATCACGGACTACAGACCTCCAACACCACCCCCACATCCAGCGACGCCTCCTTCCTTGAGGAGCTTAACCACTTCTATGGGCCGCTTCGACAGGGACAATCTAGAGACAGCCATCAAGGCTGTGCTACCTGCCGATCACCAACCCCTCACACTCACCCCCTACGACGTATTCGTGGCACTGAGTAGGACTAATGCACGTAAAGCTGCTGGCCCTGACGGCATCCCCGGGCGCGTGCTCAGGGCCTGTTGCTGCGCAGCTGACCGACGTCTGGACTGACATCTTCAACCTGTCACTTGCCCTAAGCAGTTGTCCCCCCGTGCCTTAAAACCAACTCCATCGTGCCAGTGCCAAAACACTCCACTGCGGCAAGCCTCAACGACTTCCGCCCAGTTGCACTTACCCCCATCATCACCAAGTGCTTCGAGAGGCTGGTCCTGGCACACCTCAAAAGCTGCCTACCCCCCACACTGGATCCCTATCAGTTTGCCTACCGCAAGAACAGGAGTACGGAGGATGCCATCTCAACGCACTTCACTCCGCCCTCTCCCACCTCGACAACAGAGACACTTACGTAAGAATGCTGTTCATCGATTACAGCTCAGCATTCAACACCATTTACCATCAAAACTGATCACCAAACTCGGTAACCTGGGCATCGACCCCTCCCTCTGCAACTGGATAATGGACTTTCTAACCAACAGACCCCAGTCTGTTAGGTTAGACAAGCCCACCTCTTCAACCCTCACCCTGAACACCGGCGTTCCACAGGGCTGTGTGCTGAGCCCCCTCCTCTACTCCCTCTTCACCTATGACTGCACACCTGTACATGGTACTAACACCATCATCAAGTATGCAGATGATACAACGGTGATTGGCCTCATCAGCAAACAACGATGAGTCGGCCTACAGGGAGGAGGTCCAGCACTTAGCAGCATGGTGCGCTGACAACAACCTGGCCCTTAACTCCAAGAAGTACCAAGGAGCTCATTGTAGACTTCAGGAAGTCCAGGGGCGGCACGCACACCCCCATCCCATTAACGGGACGGAGGTGGAACGTGTTTCTAGCTTCAGGTTCCTGGGAGTCAACATCTCCGATGACCTCTCTTGGACCCACAATACCTCAACTCTGATCAAGAAGGCTCACCAGCGTCTCTTCTTCCTGAGGAGACTGAAGAAGGTCCATCTGTCTCCTCAGATCCTGGTGAACTTCTACCGCTTGCACCATCGAGAGCATCCTTACCAACTGCATCACAGTATGGTATGGCAACTGCTCTGTCTCCGACCGGAAGGCATTGCAGAGGTGGTGGAAAATTGCCCAACGCATCACCGGTTCCTCGCTCCCCTCCATTGAGTCTGTCCAAAGCAAGCGTTGATCTGCGGAGGGCGCTCAGCATCGCCAAGGACTGCTCTCACCCCAACCATGGACTGTTTACCCCTCTACCATCCGGGAGGCGCTACAGGTCTCATCCGTTGCCGAACCAGCAGGTCCAGGAACAGCTTCTTCCCGGCGGCTGTCACTCTACTCAACAACGTACCTCGGTGACTGCCAATCACCCCCCCACCCCCCGGACACTTATTATCACTTATTATTATTTATTCAAATCATTTGCTATGTCGCTCTTCCAGGGAGATGCTAAATGCATTTCGTTGTCTCTTTACTGTACACTGACAATGACAATTAAAATTGAATCTGAATCTGAATCTGAATCCATTCCCTTCTCATCCATATGCCTATCCAATTTATTTTTAAATGATACCAACGAACCTGCCAGCCTCCACCACTTCCACTGGAAGCTCATTCCACACCGCTGCCACTCTCTGAGTAAAGAAGTTCCCCCTCATGTTCGGTTGAAAGGAAATCGTAAACATTTTAAAGAGCCATGGTTTTCAAGGGAAATTGGACACTTGGTTCGGAAAAAGAGGGAGATCTACAATAGTTATAGGCAGCATGGAGTAAATGAGGTGCTTGAGGAGTATAAAGAATGTAAAAAGAATCTTAAGAAAGAAATTAGAAAAGCTAAAAGAAGATATGAGGTTGCTTTGGCAAGTAAGGTAAAAGTAAATCCGAAGGGTTTTTACCGCTATATTAATAGCAAAAGGATAACGAGGGATAAAATTGGTCCATTAGAGAGTCAGAGTGGCCAACTATCTGCAGAGCCAAAAGAGATGGGGGAGATATTGAACAGTTTCTTTTCTTCGGTATTCACCAAGGAGAAGGATATTGAATTATGTGAGGTAAGGGAAACAAGTAGAGTAGCTATGGAAACTATGAGGATCAAAGAAGAGGAAGTACTGACACTTTTGAGCAATATAAAAGTGGATAGGTCTCCAGGTCCGGACAGGATATTCCCTAGGACATTGAGGGAAGTTAGTGTAGAAATAGCAGGGGCTATGGCAGAAATATTTCAAATGTCATTAGAAACGGGAATAGTGCCGGAGGATTGGCGTACTGCGCATGTTGTTCCATTGTTTAAAAAGGGGTCTAAGAGTAAACCTAGCAATTATAGACCTGTTAGTTTGACGTCAGTGGTGGGCAAATTAATGGAAAGAATACTTAGAGATAATACATATAAGCATCTGGATAAACAGGGTCTGATTAGGAACAGTCAACATGGATTTGTGCCTGGAAGGTCATGTTTAACTAATCTTCTTCAATTTTTTGAAGATGTTACTCGGGAAATTGATGAGGGTAAAGCAATGGATGTTGTGTATATGGACTTCAGTAAGGCCTTTGACAAGGTTCCTCATGGAAGGTTGGTTAAGAAGGTTCAATGGTTGGGTATTAATGGTGGAGTAGCAAGATGGATTCAACAGTGGCTGAATGGGAGATGCCAGAGAGTAATGGTGGATGGTTGTTTGTCAGGTTGGAGGCCAGTGACGAGTGGGGTGCCACAGGGATCTGTGTTGGGTCCACTGTTGTTTGTCATGTACATCAATGATCTGGACGATGGTGTGGTAAATTGGATTAGTAAGTATGCAGATGATACTAAGATAGGTGGGGTTGCGGGTAATGAAGTAGAGTTTCAAAGTCTACCGGCAAATTTATGCCAGTTGGAAGAGTGGGCTGAAAGATGGCAGATGGAGTTTAATGCTGATAAGTGTGAGGTGCTACATCTTGGCAGGACAAATCAAAATAGGACGTACATGGTAAATGGTAGGGAATTGAAGAATGTAGGTGAACAGAGGGATCTGGGAATAACTGTGCACAGTTCCATGAAAGTGGAATCTCATGTAGATAGGGTGGTAAAGAAAGCTTTAGGTGTGCTGGCCTTTATAAATCAGAGCATTGAGTATAGAAGTTGGGATGTAATGTTAAAATTGTGCAAGGCATTGGTGAGGCCAATTCTGGAGTATGGTGTACAATTTTGGTCGCCTAATTATAGGAAGGATGTCAACAAAATAGAGAGAGTACAGAGGAGATTTACTAGAATGTTGCCTGGGTTTCAGCAACTAAGTTACAGAGAAAGGTTGAACAAGTTAGGGCTTTATTCTTTGGAGCGCAGAAGGTTAAGGGGGGACTTGATAGAGGTTTTTAAAATGATGAGAGGGATAGACAGAGTTGACGTGGAAAAGCTTTTCCCACTGAGAGTAGGGAAGATTCAAACAAGGGGACATGACTTGAGAATTAAGGGACTGAAGTTTAGGGGTAACATGAGGGGGAACTTCTTTACTCAGAGAGTGGTAGCTGTGTGGAATGAGCTTCCAGTGAAGGTGGTGGAGGCAGGTTTCGTTTTTATCATTTAAAAATAAATTGGATAGTTATATGGATGGGAAAGGAATGGAGGGTTATGGTCTGAGCGCAGGTATATGGGACTAGGGGAGATTATGTGTTCGGCACGGACTAGCGGGGTCGAGATGGCCTGTTTCCGTGCTGTAATTGTTATATGGTTATATTATATGGTTACCCCTAAACTTCTGTCCCTTAATTCTCAAGTCATGTCCTCTTGTTTGAATCTTCCCTACACTCAGTGGGAAAAGCTTATCCACGTCAACTCTGTCTATCCCTCTCATCATTTGAAAGACCTCTATCAAGTCCCCCCATTAACCTTCTGCGCTCCAAAGAATAAAGACCTACCTGTTCAACCTTTCTCTGTAACTTGAGTTGCTGAAACCCAGGCAACATTCTAGTAAATCTCCTCTGTACTCTCTCTATTTTGTTGACATCCTTCCTATAATTAAGGGACGAAAATTGTACACCCATACTCCAGATTTGGTCTCACCAATGCCTTGTATAATTTAACATTACATCCCAGCTTCTATACTCAATGCTCTGATTTATAAAGGCTAGCATACCAAAAGCTTTCTTTAACTACCCTATCTATATGAGATTCCACCTTCAAGGAACTACGCACGGTTATTCCCAGATCCCTCTGGTCAACTGTATTCTTCAATTCCCTACCATTTACCATGTACGTCCTATTTTGGTTTGTCCTGCCAAGGTGTAGCACCTCACATTTATCAGCATTAAACTCCATCTGCCAATCTTTCAGCCCATTCTTCCAAATGGCCTAAATCACTCTCTAGACTTTGGAAATCCTCTTCATTATCCACAACAGCACCCTATCTTGGTATCATCTGCATACTTACTAATCCAATTTACCACACCTTCATCCAGAGCATTGATGTACATGAAAAACACAAAGGACCCAACACAGATCCCTGAGGCATCCCACTAGTCACCTGCCTCCAACCCGACAACAACCATCCACCATTACCCGCTGCCTTCTCCCATTCAGCCACTGTTGAATCCATCTTGCTATTCAACCTTTCTCTGTAACTTAGTTGTTGAAACCCAGGCAACATTCTAGTAAATCTCCTCTGTACTCTCTCTATTTTGTTGACATCCTTCCTATAATTGGGCGACCAAATTGTACACCATACTCCAGATTTGGTCTCACCAATGCCTTGTACAATTTTAACATTACATCCCAACTTCTATACTGCTTACAATATATATATTGTAAATGGAAATATTAATGTATATTTCATTATTATGTAGATATACTTATATGTATAAATATATCATTAATATATATTGTAAATGGATATATTTAATACATATCTTATTATTGTGTGTATATATATGAATGATATATTTATATTTGTAAATAGATATATTTTAATACATATATATAATATGTATATATTATTAAATCTATCATTAATAGATATTGTAAATAGATATATTTAATGTATATTTCATTATTATTGTATATATACTTATATGTATCAATATATTATTAAATCCTATCATTAATATATATTGTAAATAGATACATTTAAAATCAATATTATTATTATGGTCCTATATATATTAATATATGAATGATATATATATATATTGTAAATAGATATATTTAATATCATATCTTATTATGTGTGTATATTAAATGATATATTTATATGTAAATTGATATTTTCATACATATCTTATCATTTTATATATATATATATATATGTATATATTATTAAATCTATCATTAATATATACTGTATATAGATATATTTAATGTATATTTCATTATTATTGTATATATACTTATATGAATAAATCTATCATTAATATATGTTGAAAATAGATATATTTAATACACATTTGATTATTATTGTCTATATATTAATATATGAATGATATATATATATATATATTGTAAATAGATATATATTTAATACATATATATATGTATATATGTATATATTATTAAATCTATCATTAATATATATTGTAAATAGATATATTTAATACACATTTGATTATTATTGTCTATATATATTAATATATGATTGATATATATATATATATGTAGATGTTCCTTTAACATAGTGACCTCACCACTACTAACCACTCCCTATATCCCAAGTATAAATGTAACCCCCCCACCCCTTGATCTCTCTCTAGCTCGTGTGACGGACCACGTACAGCTAGTGCAGTATTGATTGTGAGTTACTAATAAAAGTAGTAAAGACAACAGTGCGTTATTGAACCTCATTACATGGTGTCACAATCGTGACTCTGCGCCTCCTGTTTTCCTGTTTTTTTTATTTGACCCAGTTCCCTATCCTTTTCCATCTCCCGTGCCATGGCTACCTCGTGCCGCAAACCAGTTCCTCTTGTCTTCGACTCGGACATTGCCCACCGTTGGGATGTCTTTAGACGCGACTTTCAGCACTACGTGACGATCGCCCATCCCGCAGCCACCGCCGAGATGCGGGCGTCTCTCCTCCTCAACATAGCCGGCCCCGCTGCCCTGGAACGATCCGAGTCGTTTGTCTATGCTGCAGCTGAAGATGCGCGCGACCCGGTATGTCTTATGGCTAAGTTCACCGCGATGTGCGACATCCCCACTAACTGTATTCTAGAGCGGTTCAAACTCTTCAATCGGCGTCAGATCATTGACGAGTCCGTTGATAACTACATCGCCGCGTTGCGACACATGGCCAGACGTTGTCGCCTGGACGCTCTCACACCAGACCAAGTGACCAGGGACATTCTTGTATATGGCCTTTTAGACTATAAGCTTAGGGCTGAACTTCTGCGTAAGCCCGACCTGTCTTAGACGAGGCTCTACACGCCGCCCGCATGGCTGAGGCGGTTGCCTCGGCTTCGTCGCCTGCCGGTCATGACATTAACTTTGCCAGTAGCTAGCTGCCCGCCGGCGTACACTGGCCCGCCACGGCAACAGGTCTCCCCTGCACCCGGCGTCGGCCAGCCCACGGCGTTGCCCCAACTGCAACTTTTCCTCCCATCAGTTTAATGTGTGCCCAGCTTTGGGAAAGACATGTAACTTTTGCCAGAAATTGAACCATTTCTCTGCAGCTTGCCGCTCCAAGGGCAAGCCAGTACCCGCACCACGGAGAATGTTAAACAACGTTGCACAGGCTGATAGCGAGTTTGATTCCCAGCACCAGCCTGACGAACTCCCTTTGTCTGATACCAGTTCTTCCCAGGGGGAGGCAGGCATCTTTTCGCTCTTAGATGCACATGCCCTGATAGCAGACCCTTCGGTCAGGTTACTGTTAATGGTTCGACCTTCACTGCGAAACTAGACACGGGGGCAGTTACAAATGTAATGTCAACAAGCCTTTTCAAGAAGATTAGGACCGGATGAGAAAGTTACTGTTGACAACTCCCGCCTACATGCCTACGGGGGAGGGGTTCTCGTTCCCGTGGGAAAGGCAACCCTGCACTGCAAGATCCTGCAGGCCTCTCGGCCCCTCACTTTCTATCTGCTAGACTCTGACAGCGTTACCTTGCTGGGTGCCCAGGAGTGTCAAGACCTCGGCCTGGTCTCCTTCCACCGTGACATCCACCTGGTGCGGACCCTCATGGACCCCCTGCGGGAATACCCCGACCGTTTCGACGACAAGCTGGGCAAGCTGCCCAGCTGCTACAAGATTGTCGTCGACCCCGATGTCGAACCTGTGATCCGCCCGCCACACCGCGTCTCCTTCGCCATGAAGGACAAGGTGGAATCAACGCTGCGCGACATGGTCACCTGGGGCATCCTCAAAGAGGTGAGCGATCCCACCCGGTGGGTCTCCACCATGGTCGTTGCCGCGAAAAAGGACCAAAGTGAAATTCGCATTTGTATCAACCCCAAGGACCTGAACCTGGCGATCAAACGACCGCACTACCCTATGCGAACTGTAGAGGACGTCGCTGCACAGGTCGGTCCAGCCACTGTCTTTTCTGTCCTCGACGCCAAGAGCTCGTTCTGGCAGATACCGCTGGACGAGCGATCCTCCTACCTGACCACCTTCAGCACGCCTTTTGGACGTTCCCGTTTCCTCCGCATGCCATTCGGGATCAACTCTGCCAGCGAGGTGTTCCAGCGGACCATGGAGCAGCTGTTAGCCGGTCTGCCGTGTGCCATAATCGTGGACGACATCCTGGTCTACGGGAAGGACGTAGCCGAGCATGACCTCCACCTCCGCCAGGTCCTCGACCGGGCTCGTGATATAAACCTCAAGCTCAACCCAAGAAGTGCCGTTTCCGCGTCCCGGAGGTCACGTACGTGGGGCACGTTTTCACTGCCTCGGGTCTGAAGCCCGACCCGCAGAAAACGGCTGCCGTCTCCAGTATGTCTTCGCCCACCGACGTGCCAAGCCTGCAGCGTTTCCTGGGCATGGTTAATTACCTGGGGAAGTTCATCCCCGACCTCAGCGAAATGAGCGCGCCTTTGAGGGAACTGACCAAGAAGGACGTCGCCTGGGTTTGGTTCCCGCACCATCAGTCGGCTTTCGAAGCCCTGAAGTCCCAGTTGGTCCGAGCACCTACTCTCAAATTTTTCGACCTGAAGCGCCCCATCGTCCTCACTTGCGATGCCTCGAAGTTCAGCCTCGGTTCCGCCTGCCTGCAGCTCTACGACAAGCTGCAGCTACCCGTCTCCTACGCTTCCCGCACCATGACCTCTGCTGAGCAGCGTTATGCTCAGATCGAGAAGGAGCTCCTTGCCGTGGTGTTTGCCTGCTCGAAGTTCAAGGATTACATCCTAGGCAACAACTTCGTTATCGAGACTGACCACCAGCCGCTGGTCACCATCCTGAACAAGCCGATACACGCCGCCTCATCCCGCCTGCAACGTATGATGCTGCAGCTTCAACTGCTTCACCTTTCAAATTGTGTACCGAAAAGGCAAGGACATGTTTGTGGCCGATACGCTGTCCCGTGCACCCCTGCTATCCACTGCCCAACACCCGTACGAGTCGTCCGACCTGATGGTGCTTAACCTTAACATTGTGCCTTCTCAGCAGATGCAATCCCTGGTCAAGCACACTGCCCTGGATCCTGCCCTGCAGCAGCTTGCCGACGTCATCAGGCAGGGCTGGCCAGACCGTCGTTCATCTCTACCTGCCGGTGCTGATCCGTACTTCCTGGTCCGCGATGAGCTCGTCCTGCACGCCGGCGTGGTGGTGAAGGGACACAAGGTGGTCGTGCCCGCTGCGCTGCACGCTCACTATTTCGAATCCGCCCACCGCGGTCATCCTGGGGCCGAAGCCACTCTGTCACACGCCCAGAGTCAATTCTACTGGCCTGGCATGGCCGAATACATCCGAGACAGGGTCTCCGCCTGCGCGACCTGCAATAGCCTCGCTCCCCGTCCGCAACGCCAGCCACTTCTGCAACAGCCTGCCCCTGAGCTTCCATGGATGGCCCTCGCCACTGACATTTTCGAGTGGCGTGGCAAGCACTTTCTGGTCCTTGTTGATTCTTATTCCAGCTGGTTCGAAGTTGATCAGCTGCACTCCCTCTCCTCTTCGGCCGTCATTGGCAAACTGCGCCGCCACTTCGCAACCTTCGGCTCCCCGGCGACCCTGCAATCTGACAACGGCAGCCAGTTCACCAGTGCCGAGTTCCGGGGTTTCGCTGCCAGCTGGAACTTCCGTCATTTCACCAGCAGTCCAGAGTACCCGCAGAGTAACGGCCTGGCGGAGCGCGTTGTCCGCAGTGCCAAGGACTTGCTGGAACATTGTAGACTGTCCGAATCCGATTTTTACTTAGCCCTTCTTAATATCCGTAACATCTCCCGCGACGCTGCCCTGGGCTCGCCAGCCAAACGGCTGATGTCTCGCACTACGAGACCTCCGCTCCCTGTGACCCAGCGGTCCCTCGTGCCCTCTCCCCTCCAGCCTGATGCTGTCCAGGAGCGCATTGCTCACAAGCACGAAGTGCAGAAGCGCTCCCACGACCAGTCCTGCCGCCCCCTTCCGCGTCTGTTCCCCGGCCAAGTCGTCCGGATGCAGTCCCCCTCAGGTCCCTCTAAGCTTGCCACCGTTGTCGGTGATGCTGGATCGCCGCGCTCCTACCTGGTCAACCACGACGGCACCATTTACCGGCGGACCCGCCAACATATTCGGCCTGTCAACGAGCCTCCTCCGCCGCCTGCCGTCCCTTTCTCCCCTCCCCTGAACGAAACTCTGCCTGCCGCCCCGCGAATGCCACGTTCCCTGCCTTCCCAGCTCTTTCAGCCTCACTCGCCGCCTGCTTCCCCTGGCTCGCCTGCCCGTCCACCCGATTCCACCACTATGTCCCCGCCTCTGCCTCCGCCGGCTCTTTCTCCTCCGGGTTCTCCGGCTCCTTCCACCGCTCCGGTTGCTGCTCTTCCTGCAGAGGGAGGAGATGGCGAGCTGCGTACCCGGTCCGGCCGACTGGTTAAGCCGCCTGTCCGTTATGGTGAATTTGCTTAGCTGTATGCTCCTCTGCTTGTTTAACTGTTTGCCTACCTGCTCGTAGCGCATGAGACGTGGTCGCCCCGTCACTACTGTATTGCTTGTTTCCAAGGGGAAGGATGTAGATGACGTGCATGTGCCTTTAACATAGTGACCTCACCAATACTAACCACTGCCTATATCAGAAGTATAAATGTAACCTCCCCACCCATTGATCTCTCTCTAGCTCCTGTGACAGACCACGTACAGCTAGTGCAGTATTGTTTGTGTATTACCAATAAATGTAGTAAAGACAACAGTGCGTTATCGAAGTTCTTTACAGTTTTGGTCTCCTAATCTGAGGAAAGACATTCTTGCCATAGAGGGAGTACAGAGAAGGTTCACCAGACTGATTCCTGGGATGGCAGGACTTTCATATGAAGAAAGACTGGATAGACTCGGCTTGTACTCGCTAGAATTTAGAAGATTGAGGGGGGATCTTATAGAAACTTACAAAATCCTAAGGGGATTGGACAGGCTAGATGCAGGAAGATTGTTCCCGATGTTGGGGAAGTCCAGGACAAGGGGACTCAGCCACCTGCTGTACTCACTCTATACTAATGAGTGCTCAGCCCACTGCTGTACTCACTCTATACTAATGAGTGCTCAGCCCCCTGCTGTACTCACTCTATACAAATGAGTGCTCAGCCCCCTGCTGTACTCACTCTATACCCATGACTGCGTAGCCAGTCACAGTGTGAACTCCATCATCAAGTTTTAAGGATAAGGGGGAAATCTTTTAGGACCGAGATGAGAAAAACATTTTTTTTTCACACACACAGAGTGGTGAATCTGTGGAATTCTCTGCCACAGAAGGTAGTTGAGGCCACACAGTTCATTGGCTATATTTAAGAGGGAGTTAGATATGGCCCTTGTGGCTAAAGGGATCAGGGGGTATGGAGAGAAGGAAGGTACAGGATAATGAGTTGGATGATCAGCCATGATCATATTGAATGGCGAATGGTGCAGGCTCGAAGGGCCGAATGGCCTCTACTCCTGCACCTATTGTCTATGTTAACTGTGCCTTTTAACTGTGTGAAAAAGGTACGAAAATGCACTTGAGTTTTCTCAAGTGCATTTTCAAGGGCTCCCTCAATAGCAAGATGTCCTTCCTCAAATTAGGGGGCCAAAACTGCTCACGATACTCCAGGTGTGGTCTCACCAGGGCCCTGTACAACTGCAGAAGGACGTCTTTGCTCCTGTACTCAACTCCTCTTGTTATAAAGGCCAAGATGGCTTTCTTCACTGCCTGCTGTATCTGCATGCTTACTTTCATAGACTGATGTACAAGGACCACCCAGATCCCCTTGTCCCAACTTGACGCATTAAACAGCATCTGCCACGCTTCTGCCCGCTCCCCCAACCTGTCCAAGTCACCCTGCATCTTCCTCACAGTTCACACTGCCACCCAGACCAAAACTGTACGCAATACTCCAGGTGTGGTCTCACCAAGACCCTGTACAACTGCAGAAGGACCTCCCTGCTCCTAGACTCAACTCCCTCAATAACTAGGATATGCTGATTAAAACTGAACGAGACTATTTGCGTATATATTATTAAATAAATCATTCATATTTACTGTAGATAGATATATATTTAATACATATCTTATTATGGTATCATTAATATATGGAGCTTGCACAGTCACATGGATAGAGAACTGGCTGGCAAACAGGAAGCAAAGAGTAGGAGTAAACGGGTCCTTTTCACAATGGCAGGCAGTGACTAGTGGGGCAGGGCAAGGCCAGGTGCGGGGACCAGCAGTGACTAGTGGGGCAGCGCAAGGCCCGGTGCGGGGACTAGCAGTGGACTAGTGGGGCAGCGCAAGGCCCGGTACGGGGACAAGCAGTGACTAGTGGGGCAGCGCAAGGCCCGGTGCTGGGACCAGTAGTGACTAGTGGGGCAGCGCAAGGCCCGCTGAGGGGACCAGCAGTGACTAGTGGGGCAGCGCAAGGCCCGGTGCGGGGACCAGCAGTGACTAGTGGGGCAGCGCAAGGCACGGTGCTGGGACCAGCAGTGACTAGTGGGGCAGGGCAAGGCCCGGTGCGGGGACCAGCAGTGACTAGTGGGGCAGCGCAAGGCCCGGTGCGGGGACCAGCAGTGACTAGTGGGGCAGCGCAAGGCTCGGTGCGGGGACCAGCAGTGACTAGTGGGGCAGCGCAAGGCCCGGTGCGGGGACCAGCAGTGACTGGTGGGGCAGCGCAAGGCCCGGTGCGGGGACCAGCAGTGACTAGTGGGGCAGCGCAAGGCCCGGTGCGGGGACCAGCAGTGACTAGTGGGGCAGCGCAAGGCCCGGTGCGGGGACCAGTAGTGACTAGTGGGGCAGCGCAAGGCCCGGTGCGGGGACCAGCAGTGACTAGTGGGGCAGCGCAAGGCCCGGTGCGGGGACCAGCAGTGACTAGTGGGGCAGCGCAAGGCCCGATGCGGGGACCAGCAGTGACTAGTGGGGCAGCGCAAGGCCCGGTGCGGGGACCAGCAGTGACTAGTGGGGCAGCGCAAGGCCCGGTGCTGGGACCAGCAGTGACTAGTGGGGCAGCGCAAGGCCCGGTGCGGGGACCAGCAGTGACTAGTGGGGCAGCGCAAGGCCCGGTGCGGGGACCAGCAGTGACTAGTGGGGCAGTGGGGTTTTCCACTGGTCTGGCAATGAGCAGATGGCCAAGTTCCAGATGGCTTGCACCATGGCAGACGTCTTCAGACTCCCCAATGCCCACCTGCGCCCGGTAAGTGTGTGTGGGTGGGGGGGGGCAGTCTAGAGTGGCTGAGTGGCCTCTGGCATCCTGCTTCCAACGCTCTGATACCTGGAACTGGAAAGGATTTGCACATAGAACTCAAGACACATAAAACATAAATTACATCAAACATTTAAAAAAGCCAATGCCAAAACATTTTCAAAGCCGTACATCTGCTTCTCGATGGCCTCCTTTCAGCCGGTGTTGTGCTCAACCCATATGACCGTTCGCAGGAGTTCCCACGGTACCCGCAAGAGTCATTACGGACATCTCACGGATATCGCACTGGCATCTGCCTTCATACAATGTTGCAACGCTGCTCAAGTCACTCTTGGAGAAATTCAAAAATGTTTGAATTTTCTCCCGACCTTAACAAGTTACACGACTACCTGCCGTTAGCGCCACGGAGGTCCTCGGTGGTCCACGAATGCCGTACTGCTATCGCAGGAGGTTCCCACGATGTTAAACTCTTGTTAAGTCTTGCTTCAGGTTGCACCGTGAGACACAGCTGATCTGTTCTGTCCATGTACAGCACTTTGTTGCAACAGGGGTTGTTTTATAGTGCTCTATAAATAAAGTTATTGGTAGTATTATTATTATATGGACACACTGATCTGTTCTGTAGTCAATGCCGACTATGTTCTGTTGTGCTGAAGCAAAGCAAGAATGTCATTGTCCTGTACAGGGACACAGGACAATAAACTCACTTGTACTTGATATGAATGATATATTTATATTGTAAATAGAGATATTTTCATACATATCTTATCATTTTATATATATATATGTATATTATTATTAAATCTATCATTAATATAACCATATAACAATTACAGCACGGAAACAGGCCATCTCGGCCCTACAAATCCGTGCCGAACAACTTTTTCCCCTTAGTCCCACCTGCCTGCCCTCATACCATAACCCTCCATTCCTTTCTCATCCATATGCCTATCCAATTTATTTTTAAATGATACCAACGAACCTGCCTCCACCACTTCCACTGGAAGCTCATTCCACACCGCTACCACTCTCTGAGTAAAGAAGTTCCCCCTCATGTTACCCCTAAACTTCTGTCCCTTAATTCTCAAGTCATGTCCTCTTGTTTGAAACTTCCCTACTCTCAGTGGGAAAAGCTTATCCACGTCAACTCTGTCTATCCCTCTCATCATTTTAAAGACCTCTATCAAGTCCCCCCTTAACCTTCTGCGCTCCAAAGAATAAAGACCTAACCTGTTCAACCTTTCTCTGTAACTTAGTTGCTGAAACCCAGGCAACATTCTAGTAAATCTCCTCTGTACTCTCTCTATTTTGTTGACATCCTTCCTATAATTAGGGGACCAAAATTGTACACCATACTCCAGATTTGGTCTCACCAATGCCTTGTACAATTTTAACATTACATCCCAGCTTCTATACTCAATGCTCTGATTTATAAAGGCTAGCACACCAAAAGCTTTCTTTACCACCCTATCTATATGAGATTCCACCTTCAAGGAACTATGCACGGTTATTCCCAGATCCCTCTGGTCAACTGTATTCTTCAATTCCCTACCATTTACCATGTACGTCCTATTTTGATTTGTCCTGCCAAGGTGTAGCACCTCACATTTATCAGCATTAAACTCCATCTGCCATCTTTCAGCCCATTCTTCCAAATGGCCTAAATCTCTCTGTAGACTTTGGAAATCCTCTTCATTATCCACAACACCCCCTATCTTAGTATCATCTGCATACTTACTAATCCAATTTACCACACCTTCATCCAGATCATTGATGTACATGACAAACAACAAAGGACCCAACACAGATCCCTGCGGCACCCCACTAGTCACCTGCCTCCAACCCGACAAACAACCATCCACCATTACCCTCTGGCTTCTCCCATTCAGCCACCGTTGAATCCATCTTGCTATTCAACCTTTCTCTGTAACTTAGTTGTTGAAACCCAGGCAACATTCTAGTAAATCTCCTCTGTACTCTCTCTATTTTGTTGACATCCTTCCTATAATTGGGCGACCAAAATTGTACACCATACTCCAGATTTGGTCTCACCAATGCCTTGTACAATTTTAACATTACATCCCAACTTCTATACTGCTTACAATATATATATTGTAAATGGAAATATTTAATGTATATTTCATTATTATTGTAGATATACTTATATGTATAAATATATCATTAATATATATTGTAAATGGATATGTTTAATACATATCTTATTATTGTGTGTATATATATGAATGATATATTTATATTGTAAATAGATATATTTTAATACATATATATATATATGTATATATTATTAAATCTATCATTAATAGATATTGTAAATAGATATATTTAATACACATTTGATTATTATTGTCTATATATATTAATATATGAATGATATATATATAAATTGTAAATAGATATATTTAATACATATCTTATTATTGTGTATATATGAATGATATATTTATATTGTAAATTGATATATTTTCATACATATCTTATCATTTTATATATATATATATGTATATATTATTAAATCTATCATTAATATATACTGTATATAGATATATTTAATGTATATTTCATTATTATTGTATATATACTTATATTATTAAATATATCATTAATATATATTGTAAATATATATATGTAATACACATTTGATTATTATTGTCTATATATATTAATATATGAATGATATATATATATATTGTAAATAGATATATTTAATACATATCTTATTATTGTGTGTATATATATGAATGATATATTTATATTGTAGATAGATATATTTTAATACATATCTTAATACATATCCAGAACAAGGGGCCACACACAGTTTAAGGACATTCTTGCCATAGAGGATTTGAGTCTAGGAGCAGCGATGTTCTACTGCAGTTGTACAGGGTATTGGTGAGACCACACCTGGAGTATTGCGTACAGTTTTGGTCTCCTAATCTGAGGAAATACATTCTTGCCATAGAGGGAGTACAGAGAAGGTTCACCAGACTGATTCCTGGGATGGCAGGACTTTCATATGAAGAAAGACTGGATATACTCGGCTTGTACTCGCTAGAATTTAGGAGATTGAGGGGGGGATCTTATAGAAACGTACAAAATTCTTAAGGGGTTTAACAGGCTAGATGCAGGAAGATTGTTCCCGATGTTGGGGTAGTCCAGAACAAGGGGTCACAGTTTAAGGATAAGGGGGGAATCTTTTAGGACCGAGCTGAGAAAAACATTTTTTTTCACACACAGAAAGTGGTGTATCAGTGGATTTCTCTGCCACAGAAGGTAGTTGAGGCCACACAGTTCATTGGCTATATTTAAGAGGGAGTTAGATGTGGCCCTTGTGGCTAAAGGGATCAGGGGGTATGGAGAGAAGGCAGGTACAGGATACTGAGTTGGATGATCAGCCATGATCATATTGAATGGCGGATGGTGCAGGCTCGAAGGGCCGAATGGCCTCTACTCCTGCACCTATTGTGTACGTTTCTATGTTTCTATCATTTTGTATATATATATGTATATATTATTATTAAATATATCATTAATATATATTGTAAATGGATATATTTAATACATATTTGATTATTATTGTATACTAGACCAAGTGCGGACCCGTTGGGTCTGCTCCCCCAATGGTGTGATCCCCCAACCCAATATTCCACCATGCACCCGTCTCCTCCAACGGAACTGAAGCCGTTCCCAAATGTAAGATTCCAGCACTCCCCTGCCTCCCTCAGCAGTGGATTGAAAAAAAAACTCAAATTGCACCTCCCCTGCCTGCTGCAGCAGTTCCAATTGCAAGACCAATTGGCCCTCCCCTCCTGCTGAAGCACTTGCTGTGATATCCCATTGAGGTGAAAAGCTCAGAGTGTTCCTGCCTTTCAACTTTGTTTTGAAGTGTGTTGGAAGCTGATAGGAAGGAGCAGCGAATCAAAAGGCAGAAAGGCAGCCGGACGCCGGGTGGACGGCAGGCGGCAGCCACACAGTTTTAATATATAATAGATATATATACTTATATGTATCAATATATTATTAAATCTATCATTAATATATATTGTAAATAGATATATTTAATACACATTTGATTATTATTGTCTATATATATTAATATATGAATGATATATATATATACTGTAAATATATATATTTAATACATATCTTATTATTGTGTGTATATATATGAATAATATATTTATATTGTAGATAGATATATTTTAATACATATCTTAATACATATCCAGAACAAGGGGTCACAGTTTTAAGGATAAGGGGGAAATCCTTTAGGACCGAGATGAGAAAAACATTTTTCACACACAGAGAGTGGTGAATCTGTGGAATTCTCTGCCACAGAAGGTAGTTGAGGCCACACAGTTCATTGGCTATATTTAAGAGGGAGTTAGATGTGGCCCTTGTGGCTAAAGGGATCAGGGGGTATGGAGAGAAAGCAGGTACAGGATACTGAGTTGGATGATCAGCCATGATCATATTGAATGGCGAATGGTGCAGGTTCGAAGGGCCGAATGGCCTCTACTCCTGCACCTATTGTCTATGTTTCCATGTGATGAAGGAAGGCAGAGAATGTTATTGCCCCATGGTATAGTCAGATCTATTCCAGACAAGCAGGGAGTGAATGGTTCCCGGGGTCAGTCAACGGGAGTGTGGGGTTGAGGTCACAGTCAGTGTGATAGCCGCGATCATATTGAGTGGTGAAGCAGAATGGAGGGGGGGGGGGGGGTTGGGCATTTTAGTCCGAGGTAACGTATTGAACTAATTGCTCAACCTGTGGACAAAGGTCGCCCAGTCCAGTCCACCTTCGAACTGGGCACCAGGAGCCCTGAGAGGGTCCCTGGAATTTGGCATTGCCTTGCTGAGTGAAACGGATTGAAGGAAATCAGACAAACAACATGAGGTGGAGAGTTGGATCTGATGGAGTTTGAACCAATATCCCCTTTGCTGGAACAATGCCGCCCGCTCCCAATTTCCATCCCTCAGTATCTATCGCCACAATTCCCAGTCTTTGGAGTTTCTCAATCAATTCCCTGAATAAATCACAGCCTGTCTGTCTGTCTGTCTGTCTGTCTCAGCAGGGATTTCACTCGGCTGATGTCATCTGTTTGTCAATCATTTCAAAATCTCTATATTTAAACTCTGTTGAAACTTCACTGTCCCGGTGGAGACGGGAAATGGTATAAAATCCCCAGGAATGTTGTGTCCCAACATTTCATTCCGAGACATTACCGGCAACTCACGGGGACACGTCGCTGGGCAGAGAAAATGGGGCAGCATTATTGGGAATATGTGGACGTGGAGAAAATCCTGTACGCGATCATTGCTGCCGTTGGAATCCCTGGTAAGTGAGTGAGCAGAATAATTCTAGTTTTATAAATCCATCCGTGTGTTAACTGGTGTTGTCCTGATTCTCATCATGTTACAAGTTCCCAACTAATGATCGTTGTACAAGAATTTGTGAAGAATATCAATCCTCTCTGTGAAATATTTGTGAATTAACGCTGCTGTGATTTGTCTTATTTTCAGACAGCTGAAACTAAGCCTCTTTTTCTCTCACTGCTGCCGGCCGGGAGCCACTGGAATGTTGTTCTTGCCTTCAGTGGCACCTTGCACAGAGTTGTCCCAGTGCTCGGGACAGGCAGGCATGCAACTCTCCGGGACGATTTGACTGGGAGAGAGGGGTTCACATTGTGAAGTTTACTGTGTGTGAGTTATTGATCAGAGTGAACTGCCGCTCCTGTGGACACTGTTTCTCACTGTGGAGTCTGTCTGTCACAGTCGGATTCCACCCACATTCCACCCCTTTCCTGGACCAGTGGCTGTGGATCTACGGGCGTGTGTGTGTGTGTTGTTACTGAACTGAACTCACTGGGGAATGCGGCCGGTCGGCCGATCATGGTTATGTCTGTGAAAGCGGCCCCATCAGAGATTGTGAACAGCAGCAGGGTTACTATAGAAAGGACCATTGCGCCTATTGTAGCGGGGGCTGCTCGTTCCCTCCCCGCCCTTTACCCCGTCTGCCCGTCGCCTTATCTCTTCTCCCCTGAAGCAGGCAGGCAGGTCGGGCACAGTCGGAGCCGGCTCTGACATTGTTCAACTTGCAGCAGCCGCGCACCGACTCCAACACTCCTGATCTTCAGCTGAAAGTCGAGCCGGTGTTCATCCCCGGAGACCCCCCGTGTTGAGTAAATGCCCAGTGTCCGTTCCCTTGTCTTTCCGCAGTGAATTTAGTGGCGATAGTGATCCTGTCCCGGGGAAAGTGTGGCCTCTCCACCTGCACCACTCGTTACCTGGTGGCCATGGCAGCGGCCGATCTACTGGTCCTCATCACCGAGATCATTTTGTTTCAGCTCCGATATCATTACTTTTATTGGAGTTTCCTGGCCATCACCCCTGTGTGCCTTGTTAACGATGTACTGAGGACTGCAGCTACAGACTGTTCTGTCTGGTTCACCGTCACTTTCACCTTTGATCGCTTTGTCGCCATTTGTTGCCAGAAGCTGAAAACTAAATATTGCACCGGGAAAACTGCGGCTGTGGTTCTGGCAACAGCCGGCGTCCTGTTCTGCGTGAAAAACATTCCCCGCTACTTCACACGGGAACCCCGGACAATCATCGACAATGTCCCGTGGCATTGTAACGTGGTGGATAGTTATTTCACTGACCCCGGGTGGGTGGCATTTGACTGGATCGACACGGTTTTAACTCCGTTCCTCCCTTTCGCTGTAATCCTGCTGCTCAACGCTCTGACAGTCCGCCACATTTTAGTGGCCAGTCGGGTCCGTAAGGGGCTGAGAGGTGAGAGCAAGGGGGAGAACCGCAGTGACCCGGAGATGGAGAGCAGGAGGAGGTCTATGGTTTTACTCTTCACCATCTCCGGCAGCTTCATCCTCCTGTGGATGACGCTGGTTGTAAACTTCGTCTATTATCAGATCACAGGAATTGGAAATGATATGAATGATTCTCAATATATCTTTCACTACGTCGGGATGTTGCTGAGGAATCTCAGCTGCTGCACCAACACATTTATTTACGCGGTGACCCAGTCCAAGTTCAGGGAGCAGGTGAAGAGCGCGGTGAAATATCCGCTCACCTCAGTGTTTCGGCTCATTAATAAATCCCCGCCCTGAGCGCATCCATCCATCCATCCATCCATCCATCCATCCATCCATCCATCCATCCATCCATCCATCCATCCATCCATCCATCCATCCATCCATCCATCCATCCATCCATCCATCCATCCATCCATCCATCCATCCATCCATCCATCCATCCATCCACCA
>NW_022630331.1:0-23549 GCF_010909765.2 Amblyraja radiata
TCCTCCCGTCTGTAATTCACGCACCCAATTAAGCAGTATCTTATTATTCCTGCCCCAGAGGGGGATAGAGACACCGTTACTCACAGCCAGGGTTTCCCCATCTCGTGTCTCCTTGCTCACTCATCTAACACAGACATGATACACTGACTGACACTGCTAGTCATACTCAGGCCCAGATAGACCCAAACAGCAAGGGATATGCAGTTCAGATGGATCAGATCACCAGGGAGACAGTACTGGAGGGGGGAGAGATGGAGAGAGAGATATCGGAAAGACTTGCACTCTCTCTCTCCCCCCCCCCCCCCCCCCCCCCCCCCCCCCACATCCGCATCCAGTTGAGAGAGCAGATAGTGTGTGTGTGTGTGTGGTACAGAAGCTTGAAAGCGCGCACCACCAGACTCAGGAACAGCTTCTTCCCCTCTGTTATCAGGCTTCTGAACGGCCCTTCCATAGGCTAGGGTGCTGTCCGATTCACCTCTACCCCATTGTGGACATTGGACTTTGTCTGTGGAACTGGTGCGCTACAATGCTGAGAACTATATCCTGCACTCTGTATCTTCCCCTTTGCTCCACCTGTTGGACTGGAGTTTGGCCTGATTGTATCTATGTGTAGTGTTATCTGATCTATTTGGATAGCATGCAAAACAAAGTTATTCACTGTACCTCGGTACACAATACACAATAGAAGGTAGACAAAAGTGCTGGAGAAACTCAGCGGGTGCAGCAGCATCTATGGAGCGAAGGAAATAGGCAACGTTTCCGGCCAAAACCCTTCTTCAGACTTCAATTCTTCAATTCTTAAGGGATTGGACAAGCTAGATGCAGGAAAAATGTTCCTGATTAGGGGTAGGTCATTTAGGACTGAGGTGAGGAAAAACGAATGGCCTCATTCTACTCCTATAACAATAGACAGTAGACAACAGACAATAGGTGCAGGAGTAGGCCGTTCGCCACTTCGAGCCAGCACCGCCATTCAATGTGATCATGGCTGATCATCCCCAATCAGTACCCCGTTCCTGCCTTCTCCCCATATCCCCTGATTCCGCTATCTTTAAGAGCCCTATCTAGCTCTCTCTTGAAAGCATCCAGAGAACCTGCCTCCACCACCCTCTGAGGCAGAGAATTCCACAGACTCACAACTCTCTGTGAGAAAAAGTGTTTCCTCGTCTCCGTCCTAAATGCATCAGTCTGAAGGAGGGTTTCGGCCCGAAACGTTGCCTATTTCCTTCGCTCCATAGATGCTGCTGCACCCACTGAGTTTCTCCAGCATTTTTGTCTACCTTAAATGGCCTACTCCTTATTCTTAAACTGTGTGTGGCCCCTGGTTCTGGACACGTGACAATATTAAACTGATTCTTTGTTTTGTCGTTGTCTTAAAGTGACTTAAAGGACAAGAGCAGGTTATGCAGCATCTGTATGATGTTTTTAATAAGCAGACAGTTGGAACAAATGGCAGAGATAAAGGCAGAGGTGTGAGGCAGACTGATGGCAGACACCACAGCGGTAAAAAGAAGGGTCTCGACCCGAAACGTCACCCATTCCTTCTCTCCAGAGATGCTGCCTGACCCGCTGAGTTACTCCAGCATTTTGTGTCTATCTACGCTATGAAAATTGATTTTTCGAACTTCAACCCCTGCATTCCACCCCCCTCCCCCATCCTAGTTCGCCTTCCCCTCAGTCAGCAATGAGCCATTCTACATTTCCCTTGGAACTTCTTCCCCTTTGATCTCTCGTTTTCACACCTCACCCTTCCATATCTCTAAGGCAGACAGAAATGCTGGCGAAACTCAGCGGGTGAGGCAGCATCTATGGGGCGAAGGAATGGGTGATGTTTCGGGTCGAGACCCTTCCATATCTCCATGTCTCTCTCTCTCTCTCCCCTGACTCAGTCTGAAGAAGGGTCTCGACTCAGATCGTCACCTACTCCCTTCTCCACAGATGCTGCCTGACCCGCTGAGTTACTCCAGCTTTTTGTGTCTACCTTGGATTTCCAGCCCAGCCTGACTCTTTGCTGACCTCTGGTGTCAGCAGGCAGGACCTGCAGGTGGTGCAATTAATGTTCAGGAAGGAACTGCAGGTGCTGGTTTACATTGAAGATAAGACACAGAGTGCTGGAGTAACTCAGCGGATCAAGGCATCATCTGTGGAGAACATGGATAGGTGACGTTTCACAGAGTGCTGGAGTAACTCAGCGGGTCAGGCAGCATCTGTGGAGAACATGGATAGGTGACGTTTCACAGAGTGCTGGAGTAACTCAGCGGGTCAGGCAGCATCTGTGGAGAACATGGATAGGTGACGTTTCACAGAGAGCTGGAGTTACTCTCGGGGGATAAGGGGGAAACCCTTTAAAACCGAGATGAGAAAAACTTTTTTCACACAGAGAGTGGTGAATCTCTGGAACTCTCTGCCACAGAAGGTAGTTGAGGCCACAGTTCATTGGCTATATTTAAGAGGGAGTTAGATGTGGCCCTTGTGGCTAAAGGGGATCAGGGGATATGGAGAGAAGGCAGGTACAGGATACTGAGTTGGATGATCAGCCATGATCATATTGAATGGCGGTGCAAGCTCGAAGGGCCGAATGGCCTACTCCTGCACCTAATTTCTATGTTTCTAACTCAGCGGGTCAGGCAGCATCTGTGGAGAACATGGATAGGTGACGTTTCACAGAGTGCTGGAGTAACTCAGCGGGTCAGGCAGCATCTGTGGAGAAAGAGAATTGGTGACGTTCGAGTCGAGACTGTGTGACCATCCTACCACAACTAGTGAGCAGTCCTGAACTACTATCTACCTCATTGGAGACCCTCGAACTACTTTAAATCGGACTTTCCTGGTCTTTATCCATCACCAAACATTATTCCCTTATCCTGTATCTGTACACTGTGAATGGCTCGATTGTAATCATGTGTTGTCTTTCTGCTGACTAACTACATTTCCCTTGGAACTTCGTCTCCTTTGATCTTTCGTTTTCACACCTCACCCTTCCATATCTCTAAGGTAGACAAAAATGCTGGAGAAACTCAGCGGATGAGGCAGCATCTATGGAGCGAAGGAATGGGTGACGTTTCGGGTCGAGACCCTTCCATATCTACATGATACGCAACAGAAGCTTTTCACTGGCCCTCGGGACACGTGACTGTAAACTGGACTCAAAGTCAAACAAAAAACTTTTCGCATTCACTAAGCTAAACTAAAACTGAACTGTATTTGAGGTTGATGTAGTATAATGTGTAGGAAGGAACTGCAGATAGAAACATAGAAAATAGGTGCAGGAGTAGAGGCCATTCGGCCCTTCGAGCCTGCACCATTCGCCATTCAATATGATCATGGCTGATCATCCAACTCAGTATCCCATCCCTGCCTTCTTCCCATACCCCCTGATCCCTTTAGCCACAAGGGCCACATCTAAATCCCTCTTAAATATAGCCAATGAACTGTGGCCTCAACTACCTTCTGTGGCAGAGAATTCCTGTGCAGTGCAGAGAGACGCTGGTTTAAACTGAAGATACTTAAGACATGGATAGCCTTTACTGAATTCTTACTACAACAGAATGGTGAAACACAAATTTAAATCTAAATCTGATGCTACGCTGGGTGAGATGGGTTGGGGGGGGGGGGGTTGTGGGGGGGGGGGGTATATCTCCATATTTTCTTCTCTCTGCACTGCTTTGGTAGCTTAGGGGCCTTTTTCTCGTTCATTTCTACTTTATCTCTTCATTTTCTCTTTTCTTCTTTCCTTGTTCTCCCTTAATTTTTCTTTTTTCTTTTTTTTTTAAATTTAGGCTATAGGGTTAAAAATGAAGCTGTCCAATAAATGTACGATTGTGATGCCGATCGTTTTATCTTCGTACAATTGCATCTAAAAAAAAAAGATTTATTTAAAATAAATAAATAGACCGAAGGCAGACACAAAATGCTGGAGTAACTCAGCGGGACAGGCTGCAGCATCTGTGGAGAGAAGGAATGGGTGACATTTCGGGTCGAGACCCTTCTTCATATTGTGGAACCTCCCTCAGGTGAAGGAAGGGTACTGGGTGATATTTATCAGCAGATAGCAGATTACAAAAGGAGGTGCACTTAATATCATCACAATATTACGAAGATCGACTACAAGTTCCTCAGCTCCAACTTCACGAAGCTCCACTTAGGTCACAAGAGACCTTGCCCTTGACATCACAAAGGTGGGAGGGGGTGTGGGGAGGGGGAGGGGGGGGCGGGTGAGGTGGGCGTAGGGCGTTGAGGGGAGGGTGGGAGGTAGGGAGCTAGGGACGCGAGGAGGGAGGGGTAGTCTGGAGATTTGGGGGGAAAGGTTTGCCATCTTCTCGTTATTGGGGCGAACTTGTTGGTAGGTATAAGTGGGTAGTAGGGGTTGCTGTGTGTGGGGGGTGGGGGTTGGTTTCTGGGGGTATCTCTGTACCAAGGGAAGGATCAGACCGGGTTTGGAGTATCGTGAACAATTTAGGTGTCTTGTCTTTCCACTGGCTATTTGTCACGTGTACCGAGGTACAGTGAAAAGCTTTTGTTGCGGGCTAACCAGTCAGCGGAAAGACAACAAATGATTACAATCGAGCCGTCCACAGTGTACAGATAGATGATGAGGGAATAACGTTTAGTGCAAGGTAAAGCCAGCAAAGTCCGATCAAGGATAGTCCGAGGGTCTCCAATGAGGTAGATAGTAGCTCAGGACTGCTCTCTGGTTGTGGTAGGATGGTTCAGTTGCCTGATAACAGCCGGGAAGAAACTGTCTCTGAATCTGGAGGTGTGTGCGTTCATTTTCACACTTCTGTGCCTCTTGCCCGATGGGAGAGAGGAGAAGAGGGAGTGACCGGGGTGAGACTGGTCCTTGATGATGCTGCTGGCCTTGCCGAGGCAGCGTGAGGTGTAGATGGAGTCGATGGAAGGGAGGGTCAGCAAAAGCGTTTCGCTGTAGCTCGGGGACAGGTGATGACAAGCGGAAGGTAGTCCCGTTTCTCACGTTCCGCGTTCTCTTTGCCTTGGTAGGAGCAGAGCGTTTGGTGGACCAGTGAGTCCGTGGGGACTGTGGTGCTGAGTGGACCGCTCTTCCCCCCCCCCCCCCCCACCCCCCCCCTGCCCGAGACGGGTAAAGTCTTGTTCAACATGGACTCATCCGACTGTCCAGGTGAGTGGACCCGACATTTGCAACACTCGCTCCCACTTCACAAACAAATCCGTAAAGGATAGATAATAGACAATAGACAATAGGTGCAGGAGTAGGCCATTCAGCCCTTCGAGCCAGCACCGCCATTCAATGTGATCATGGCTGATCATCCCCAATCAGTACCCCGTTCCTGCCTTCTCCCCATATCCCCTGACTCCGCTATCTTTAAGAGCCCTATCTAGCTCTCTCTTGAAAGTATCCAGAGAACCGGCCTCCACCGCCCTCTGAGGCAGAGAATTCCACAGACTCACCACTCTCTGTGAGAAAAAGTGTTTCCTCGTCTCCGTTCTAAATGGCTTACCCCTTATTCTTAAACTGTGTGGCCCCTGGTTTTGAAAGGAAAGAGATGTAGGTAAAATGAATCCCGATGTTGTGGGAGGCCCTACTGTAGTTGTACAGGGCCCTAGTGAGACCACACCTGGAGTATTGTGTGCAGTTTTGGTCCCCTAATTTGAGGAAGGACATTCTTGCTATTGGGGGAGCCCAGCGTAGGTTTACCAGGTTAATTCCCGGGATGGCGGGACTGTCATATGATGAAAGAATGGAGCAATTGGGCTTGTATTCACTGGAATTTAGATGGATGTGGGTGGATCTTATAGAAAAATATAACATTCTTAAAGGATGCATGAAAATAGTTCCCGATGTTGGGGGAGTCCAGAACCAGGGGTCACAGTTTAAGAATAAGGGGTAAGCCATTTAAGACTGAGATGAGGAAATCTTTTATACCCAGAGAGTTGTGAATCTGTACAACTGCAGAAGGACCTCTTTGCTCCTATACTCAACTCCTCTTGTTATGAAGGCCATTAGCTTTCTTCACTGCCTGCTGTACCTGCATGCTTACTTTCATAGACTGATGTACAAGGACCCTCAGATCCCATTGTACTTCCCCTTTTCCTAACATAACACCATTCAGATAATAATCTGCCTTCCTGTTTTTGCCACCAAAGTGGATAACCTCACATTTATCTGCATTAAACTGCATCTGCCATGCATCGGCCCACTCCCCCAACCTGTCCAAATCACCCTGCAGCCTCATAGCATCCTCCTCACAGTTCACGCTGCCACCCAGCTTTGTGTCATCTGCAAATTTGCTAATGTTACCCCCAATCCCCTCATCTAAATCATCAATGTATATTGTAAATAGCTGCGGTCCCAGCACTGAGTCTTGCGGTACCCCACTAGTCACTACCTGCCATTCTGAAAGGGGCCCGTTAATCCCTACTCTTTGTTTCCTGTCTGCCAACCAATTTTCTATCTATGTCAGCACTCTACTCCCAATACCACGTGCCCTAATTTTGCCTACTAATCTCCTATGTGGGACCATATCGAATGCTTTCTGAAAGTCCAGATACACTACATCCACTGGCTCCCCCCTTGTCCATTTTCGTAGTTACATCCTCAAAAAAATTCCAGAAGATTTATCAAGCATGATTTCCCCTTCGTAAATCCATGCTGACGCGGACCGATCCTGTTACTAACATAGAAACATAGAAAATAGGTGCAGGAGTAGGCCATTCGGCCCTTCGAGCCTGCACCGCCATTCAATGCGATCATGGCTGATCATCCAACTCAGTATCCTGTACCTGCCTTCTCTCCATACCCCCTGATCCCTTTAGCCACAAGGGCCACATCTAACTCCCTCTTAAATATAGCCAATGAACTGTGGCCCCAACTACCTTCTGTGGCAGAGAATTCCAGAGATTCACCACTCTGTGTGTAAAATGATTTTCTCATCTCGGTCCTAAAAGACTTCCCTCTTATCCTTAAACTGTGACCCCTTGTTCTGGACTTCCCCAACATCGGGAACAATCTTCCTGCATCTAGCCTGTCCAACCCCTTAAGAATTTTGTAAGTTTCTATAAGATCCCCCCTCAATCTTCTGAATTCTAGCGAGTACAAGCCGAGTCTATCCAGTCTTTCTTCATATGAAAGTCCTGCCATCCCAGGAATCAGTCTGGTGAACCTTCTCTGTACTCCCTCTATGGCAAGAATGTCTGTTACTGCTATCCAAATGTGCGGCTATCTCATCTTTTATAATTGACTCCAGCATCTTGCCCACCACCGATGTCAGGCTAAAGGGGCTGTCCCACTTGCCGATTCTGCATATCAGTGTCGCCGAAAGATTTTGAGCATTTCAAAATCCAGGGGCGACAAATAAAAACATAGCGCGTCAGGCGTCAACACACGCATTTTTCGGTGACTTGATACGTCGGTCAACGATGCCGGCAGTTGCCGGAGAAGTCGGCAAGTGGGACAGGCCCCTTGACTGGTCTATAATTCCCCTGTTTTTCTCTCTCCCGTCTTTCTTACCGCTGAGCCTGAGAGTCGCGAGGGATTTTTTTTTGTGTTGGGGTTTTTTTCCCCGCAGACAAGCAGTGCCCGGAACAGGACGAGAGGTCGGTGGTGAATTTCAATCTCCTATCCGAAACGATCAACGCCACGAAATCTGGACGATCGACGATCTTCAAATCCTCGTGCGTAGAAGCGAGCGTTAAAATCACTCGTACATACCGGGGTCAGATCAGACACACACAGCCCCAGCACAACAGCCAGCACATCAAGGTAGACAAAAAATGCTGGAGAAACTCAGCGGGTGAGGCAGCATCATAGATGCAGCATCTATGATCATAGATGCTGCCTCACCCGCTGAGTTTCTCCAGCATTTTTGTCTACCTTCGATTTTCCACCATCTGCAGTTCCTTCTTAAACATAGCCTTTACTTCGTCTGAAGAAGGGTCTCGACCCGAAACGTCGCCCATTCCTCCCCTCTCCAGAGATGCTGCCCGTCCCGCTGAGTTACTCCAGCATTTACTTTTAGTCTGAGAGATAGAAACAATACTGCTCCGGATGGGTCAGTGTCAAGAGCCCTATCAGGTATCACCTCTCTGTCTATCGAATTGGCTGAGAACTCTGGAGTAGACACCTCCTGGACAGGGTTTCTAGACTCCTGGTTTGGGAAATGGAAGCAGCGCCGACCAGCGATCACCCCGCACACTAACACTATCCTACACACACTAGGGACAATTTACATACTTACACCAAGCCAATTAACCTACAAACCCGCACGTCTTTGGAGTGTGGGAGGGAAACCGGAGCACCCGGAGAAAAACCCACGCGGGTCACGGGGAGAACCTGCAAACTCCGTACAGACAGCACCTGTAGTCGGGATCGAACCCGGGCCTCTGGTGCTGTGAGGCAGCAGCTCTACCCGCTGCGCCACCGTATCCAAAACACCGGCATATAGATATTTCCCTGAGAGAGGGAGAGGGGGAGAGGGATAGACGGGCGGAGAGGGGTGTAGAGGGTTGGAGAGGGGGGGGGAGAGGGGGAGGAGGTGGGAGAGGGGGGGGGGTTAGAGGGGGGAGGGAAAGGGAGAGGGGGAGGAGGGAGAGGGGGCGTTAGAGGGGGAGGGGGAGGAGAGAGAGGGGGAGGAAGAGAGGGGTGGAGAGGGGGGGAGAAGAGGGGGGGGGGCGAGAGAGCGAGAGGGAGACAGACAGACAGACAGACAGACAGACAGACAGACAGACAGACAGACAGACAGGCAGACAGACAGACAGACAGACAGACAGACAGACAGACAGACAGCGGTCAGCGTACAATAGTTCTTTAATAAAATATTTTTCCTCCAAAAACGTTTCTTTCTGATTTAATGCAGGAAGAAACACTTGAAGCAGTTTATCTCCAAGTATGAGTCTCTGGACACAGAGATGCCCGGGATCCGCAAGTTCGATGATTCTCCCGCCTCTCATCCTCTGACACTCTGTGTGGAATGTCCGGTAATGGTTCCCCCACCTCCCCACCGCCCCCCACCCCCAGATACATGATAAGGGAATAACGTTTAGTGCAAGGTAAAGCCAGCAAAATCCGATCAAGGATAGTCCGAGGGTCTCCAATGAGGTAGATAATAGTTCAGGACCGCTCTCTGGTTGTGGTAGGATGGTTCAGTTGCCTGGGAACAGCTGGGAAGAAACTGTCCCTGAATCTGGAGGTGTGTGCGTTCAGTTTCACACTTCTGTACCTTTTGCCCGATGGGAGAGGGGAGAAGAGGGAGTGACCGGTGGGTGGGACTGGTCCTTGATGATGCTGCTGGCCTTGCCGAGGCAGCGTGAGGTGTAGATGGAGTCGATGAGGAGGGAGGGTCAGCAAAAGCTTTACACACTAAGGTACTTGGTAAGGGCTCGGCCATTCACATTGAAAGTTCTGCCTTGGTTTGACTTTCCAAAACGCAACACCCTTACACTTCTCTGTATTAAGCTCCATCCACCATTCCCTCGGGGGGGGGGGGAGACCTCGGGCACGGCACCCTCGGGTGGCTTCCTCTCTAGGGTGGGCACCCCTGCTGTCTGTCAATGGCCAGGTCTGACCTCCCTCCCCCCCCCCCCCCAATCACACGCTCCTGGCTTCTCGTTTCAGGCCGAAATGGACCTGACCCACAAAGACATCATGTCGGCGGCTGAGAACATTCTCCCCGACGCCTTCGCCGATGGCCGCATCACCAGCATCCAGTTCGAGAACGTCAATGTTATTTGCGGCTCCTCTGGGCTGAAGAATAGGTGAGGGGGGGGGGGGGGGAGACCATGGGATAAAGGTTACATTGTGGTTGGGGCCACGCAGTAGAGAGGTCCATTAAGAGGGAGTTAGATGTGGCCCTTGTGGCTAAAGGGATCAGGGGAGAGAAGGCAGGTACGGGATACTGAGTTGGATGATCAGCCATGATCATAGGGCCACATCTAACTCCCTCTTAAATATAGCCAATGAACTGTGGCCTCAACTACCTTCTGTGGCAGAGAATTCCACAGATTCACCACTCTCTGTGTGAAAAAAAAATTCTCATCTCGGTCCTAAAAGATTTCCCCCTTATCCTTAAACTGTGTGACCCCTTGTTCTGGACTTCCCCAACATCGGGAACAACATCGGGATCTGCATCTAGCCTGTCCCCTTCCGCGGATGCTGCCTGACCCGCCGAGTTCTTCCAGCTCTTGTCTCTTGCGAACAGGTGGCTGATCAACGTGTCGGACTTCCAGACCAGGAGCTTGTTCCTCAACTCCGGCCTCATCATCAACAAAGTCTACCTGGCCGTGCAGCGCTATGACGACCTGCTGATGGAGGATTACAAGTTACACCTGCGCAGGGCGATGGCTCAGAAGAAAGTCTTGGAGACTTTGAATGAAACGGCTAACCTGGGCATGAAGGCGAGGTAGAGTGGCCACAGATGTTGGGTTAAAGCGGGGGAGAGGGGTTAGAAGAGTCGACAAAGAGATTTGTTAAAAAGCTGCCAGACCAATAAATTATTGTTCCTTTGTCTTGTTGCCTGGCAGGTGTCTTTTTTAAATTGTAAATATATCAGGGCCCGCGGTGGAATTCTTCACACCTGAGAAACATAAAAAAATAGGTGCAGGTGTAAAGGCCATTCGGCCCTTCGAGCCTGCACCGCCATTCAATATGATCATGGCTGATCATCCAACTCAGTATCCTGTACCTGCCTTCTCTCCATACCCCCTGATCCCTTTAGCCACAAGGGCCACATCTAACTCCCTCTTAAATATAGCCAATTAACTGTGGCCTCAACTACCTTCTGTGGCAGAGAATTCCACAGATTCACCACTCTGTGGGGAAAAATGTTTTTCTCATCTCGATTTCCCCTTTATCCTTAAACTGTGTGTGGCCCCTTGTTCTGGACTTCCCCAACATCGGGAACAATCTTCCTGCATCTAGCCTGTCCAACCCCTTAAGAATTTTGTAAGTTTCTATAAGATCCCCCCTCAATCTTCTAAATTCCAGCGAGTACAAGCCGAGTCTATCCAGTCTTTCTTCATATGAAAGTCCTGACATCCCAGGAATCAGTCTGGTGAACCTTCTCTGTACTCCCTCTATGGCAAGAATGTCTTTCCTCAGATTAGGAGACCAAAACTGTACACAATACTCCAGGTGTGGTCTCACCAAGACCCTGTACAACTGCAGTAGAACCTCCCTGCTCCTATACTCAAATCCTTTTGCTATGAAACCTTAATGGAGTCTCGTAACTTCTTCTTCTTCTTGCGTGTGGCGTGCACAGCCTAAAGTTGTTGGACAACCTGTTCTATTTGATGTTCCGTTTGTGCACGTCGAGTTGATTGCATTCGTCGAAACAGGGCGGACCACGTGAAGGTTGCAATCTCCCCACCCCGAGGTTCGTATGAAGAGTGTGGGGTTTGAAGCTGTGTTCTCGTCACCTTCCCCGTAGCTAACAATGAACCACTCCACCGTTCCTGTTCAAGAAGGAACTGCAGATGCTGGAAAAAAATCGAAGGTAGACAAAAATGCTGGAGAAACTCAGCGGGTGCAGCAGCATCTGTGGAGCGAAGGAATAGGCAAAGGGTCTCGACCCGAAACGTCACCTATTTCCTTCGCTCCATAGATGCTGCCTCACCCGCTGAGTTCCTCCAGCATTTTTGTCTACACTCGACATTTTCTTGTACGATTGCTTTGATCAGTCCTGTTCACACCTTACATGGGGTGGGAGATTGCAACCTTCACGTGGTCCGCCCTGTTTCGACGAATGCAATCAACCTGGCGTGCACAATCAAATAGGATAAAATAGAACAAATTGTCCTACAACTTTAGGCTGGGCTCCAAAGATCCCATGGCACGCCATACGCAAGAGACCTTACATTTTCTCTGTACCCATCCATCCATCTCTGTGTCTCTCTCTCTCCACCACCCGACTCAGTCTGAAGAAGGGTCTCGACCCGAAACATCACCCATTCCTTCTCTCCAGAGACGCTGCCTGTCCCGCTGAGTTACTCCAGCATTCTGTGTCGACCTTCGGTGTGAATTTTGTATAGGATGGAACTGCAGGTGCTGGTTTACACCGAAGATAGACACAGAATGCTGGAGTGACTCAGCGGGACAGGCAGCGTCTCTGGAGAGAAGGAATGAATGGGCGACGTTTCGGGTCGAGACCCTTCTTCAGACTGAATTCCGTTGTTGACAATGAAACAATTTTGACTCTTATACATAGTGGCCAACACACATTTGGCAAATCACTCCCTCACTAAAAGATAACCTTTTTCTCTTCTGGACATCACGGAGGTGCAGCGGGTAGAGTTGCTGCCTCACAGCGCCAGAGACCCGGGTTCAATCCATGTGTGTATATATTTATACAATGGTATATGGACACACTGATCTGCTCTGCATTCATGCCTACTATGTTCTGTTGTGCTGAAGCAAAGCAAGAATTTCATTGTCCCATCTGGGGACACATGACAATAAACTCTCGTGAATCTTGACCAAGGGTGCTGTCTGTACGGAGTTTGCACGTTCTCCCCGTGAGTTTTCTCCGGGTGCACCGGTCTCCTCCCACACTCCAAAGGCGACGTGCAGGTTAGTTGGATTTGATGCAAATGTAAAAATTGTCCCTTATTATGCCCCTGTCCCACTTAGGAAACCTGAACGGAGACCTCTGGAGACTTTGCGCCCCACCCAAGCTTCCCGTGCGGTTCCCGGAGGTTGCAGGTGGTGGAAGCCGGTAGGGAGACTGACAAAAACCTCCGGGAACCGCACGGAAACCTTGGGTGGGGCGCAAAGTCGCCAGAGGTGTCCGTTCAGGTTTCCTAAGTGGGACAGGGGCATTATTAGTGGTGTTAGTATGCGGGGATCGGTGGGCCGAAGGGCCTGTTTCCGCGCTGTATCTCTAAACTAAATTAAAACAAACCTTCACGGGGCAATTCCTCATTATATTCTTTATTTTTCCTGTACACAAAGCATTCACGGAATGTTCTCCCCTTATATGTACACTTTACAAGATATGCAATAAGATAGGATCACTTGGTCGCCAGGTCTTTGGCCGAGATAAGCCTAGAGTCCCATCCCTTTTATATAGACTGTAATAGCTCGATACATGAGAAATCTGTCATATTCATTATCAAACCAGACCGCGTCTGAGTTTTGTGTGTGTGGGGGGGGGGGGTGGTTGTCGTTTTTTTAAATATCATTGTCTTGAGAGTTTCTACATTCCTGGAGTTAGATACATTCACACTCTGAAGCCCTTTTAATAAGACACACAGGGTTGGTGTGTCTGCTGCTTGTAGCTCGTCACCTCCGCGAGGAGGCAGAGCTCTTGAGACTACTGGCGGTAGGTTTAGTTACAGTTCCGATCCACCTTGTCTCCCCCCCCCCATTAATAAATAGCTAAATATAAAAGGATCGCAGCCAACTCATGGCCCGTTAATGCCCCCCCCCCCCCCCCCCAAA
The DNA here is from genome assembly GCF_010909765.2 of Amblyraja radiata. NCBI lineage: Eukaryota > Metazoa > Chordata > Chondrichthyes > Rajiformes > Rajidae > Amblyraja > Amblyraja radiata. Next base: position 13,409 of record NW_022630331.1, read on the forward strand.
TCTTTTTCCTGCCTCTCTCCTGAAATTGGCCTGCAGGTCTGAAGAAGGGTCTCGACCTGAAATGTTGCCCATTCCTTCCCTCCAGAGATGCTGCCTGTCCCGCTGAGTTACTCCAGCATTTGGCATCTTATCATCTCTCCAGAGATGCTGCCTGTCCCGCTGAGTTACTCCAGCATTTTTCTGTCCATCAACTCTCCAGAGATGCTGCCTGTCCCGCTGAGTTACTCCAGCATTTTTCTGTCCACCAACTCTCCAGAGATGCTGCCTGTCCCGCTGAGTTACTCCAGCATTTTCGTGTCTTTTCTCCGGTGCAAACCAGCATCTGCAGTTCCTTGCCGCTCAGCAGGTCTCCTGGGTGGGCAATGGGAACGAGAAGAACGTATTCTTCCTACTTGATGTTCTGCAGGAGGTCTTGTGGAGCCATCTGATGGGAACAGTGGTGTTGGCATGGAGGGCTTTGGTGGTGGGCGGGGGGCAATGTGAGGCCATTGGATAAGGTTTCTAAGTCGAGTGTTTGCCCCCCCTCCCCCTCCCCCTCCCCCCCCCACCTCTCAGCGGATGAGGCACGTTGACCTTGAGGGAAGGTCAACGGCGAGGAGGGACAATGACTGACCACAGACTGTCCAGCGAGCATTGGCCGTATACATTGAGAATGGCCGTTTCAGGCCAGAGGCCTGGACCTGTGGATCGCGGTGTTCTCGGTTCGAGGCCGCAGGGATTAGATTTACCTGTTCTCGAGGGGGGGGGGGGGGGGGGAAGCGCGAGGCTTCGGCCTGCAGGGAGGGGCGAGGGTAGGAACGGGACGGGGACACACACACACACACACACTCACTCTCCCCGAGAACAGCCATGTCTGGCTGACTTTGGCACATACATATTTCGGAGTAGACTTGAGTTGCGGTCGGTAGGACACGCACGCTCGGGTTCGTGTTTGGCAACGGTAGAACTCCACCTGTGGCACTTTAGGCAGGCTGCGGCCTGGCGAGGGGGACCCTCGGTCCCACCTGGGGGGGCAGCATCAACAGGCCGAGGGCTTACGGGCCGGACTGCGGCCTAGACTGAAGCCTTGTGGAGAGTATCACAGATTAGTGAGCAGGCCTGAGTCCTAGAGGGCAACACTGAGGCCTAGTGGAGAGGGCCAAGGCATGGCAGGCGTGACAGAGGCCTAGTGGAGAGGACTGAAGCCTAGAGGAGAGGATCATGGCTTAGTGAGCAGGCCCAAGGCCTTGTGGGCTGGACTGAAGCCTTGTGGAGAGGATCACGGCTTAGTGAGCAGGCCTGAGGCCTAGAGGGCAAGACTGAGGCCTAGTGGAGAGGACCAGGGCCTGGCGGGCAGGAGCACAGCCTTACACTCGGCACGTGAACTGGGTTTGTGAGGATCTGAGAGGTTCATGCAATGCAGTGTCTTCACAGAGAGAGAGAAACCATCTTTATGTCACTGTCAATGGACGGAGATAAATGGACATGCACACACACGCATGTGGACACACACACACGCATGTACACTCACACACGCATGTACACACACACGCATGTACACTCACACACACGCATGTACACTCACACACACACATGTGGACACACACACATGTACACTCACACACACGCATGTGGACACACACACACGCATGTACACTCACACACATGTACACTCATACACACACGCATGTACACTCACACACACACACGCACACATGTACACTCACACACACACACATGTACACTCACACACACACATGTACACTCACACACACACACATGTACACTCACACACACATGTACACTCACACACACATGCACATGTACACTCACACACACATGCACATGTACACTCACACACACACACATGTACACTCACACACACATGTACACTCACACACACACACATGTACACTCACACACACACACGCACACATGTACACTCACACACACACACATGTACACTCACACACACATGTACACTCACACACACATGCACATGTACACTCACACACACACATGTACACTCACACACACACGCACATGTACACACACACACATGTGGACACACACACACGCATGTACACTCACACACACATGTACACTCACACACGCATGTACTCTCACACACACACACATGTATACTCACACATACGCATGTGCTCACACACACACACACGCATGTACTCACACACACACACACATGTACACTCACACACGCATGTACACACACACACAAACGCATGTACACTCACACATACAACTCCCTCTCACTCACTCACATGCCTATCTCTCACGCTCCCTCACACACACACACAATCTCTCTCACCTCTCTCTCTCTCACCTCTCTCCTTCCTCTCTTCTCTTTCTCATCTCTCTCTTTCTCTCTCTCTCTTTCTCTCTTCCTCTCACACCTCTTTCTCTCTCTCTGTCTCTCTCACACACACACACACGGACCACTCTGCATCCTGCAGCTCGGGATAAAGACATTACTGACCACCCCACTGAGCTGGAGGGCCCGCTGGGATTATTCCCCTGGCAGCCAGCACAACCAAAACTCCCATGCACAAACCCACAAACCTTCTCGGCCGCTTCTCCCCGGGACCGCGTGGGTTTTCTCCGGGTGCTTGGGTTTCCCCCCACACCCCAAAGACGTGCGGGTTTGTAGGTGAATTGGCCCACTGTAAATTGCCCCCCTCCCCTGGTGTGTCGGGAGCAGATGAGAAAGTGGGATAACATTGAACCAGTATGAACGAGTGATCGGTGGCCGGCATGGTCTCGATGGGCCGAAGGGCCTGTTTCCACGCAGGGGCGTGATGAACAGGGCAGGGGGTCTTGGGGTGTGGTGAATGGAATTTAGATTGGTGAGGGGAGGGAAGGGGATGGAGGGGGATAGAAGATGCTCCAGCATTTCGGATCGACCCTCTTTTGGGAATTGTCCAAGTTTACCTGGGAGCTCACCTGGTCTGAAGAAACGTCACCTGTCCCTTTACTCCGGAGATGCTGCCTGACCCGCTGAGTTACTCCAGCACTTTGTTTCCAACTGAGGTCTGGACCAACATCTGCAGTTCCTTCCTGCACACAGTACAGCACAGGAAGAGGCCCTTCGGCCCACAATGTCCATGCTGAGCGTGATGCAAGGTAAATTGATCTCCTCGGCCTGTGGTCCATATCCCTCAGTATCCACGTACCCATCTAAGAGCCTCCTGAACTCCACCATCTCAGCCATGATCACATTGAATGGCGGTGCTGGCTCGAAGGGCCGAATGGCCTCCTCCTGCACCTATTGCCCATTAGCTGGGAGGCTGGGGGTTGGGGTCAACATGCCTCTTGGACCTGCTGGTGTCTCCCCGAATCCATCACCGTCCTCACCCCTCCCCCTCTGTAAAGGAGGGGGTCATGGAACAGTGATCCTGGGGATGGAGACTGTTGCCCCCCCCCACCTCCCTCCCCCACAGGACCCAAGATGTTCGACCCAGGACCCTCAACGTAGAAGATCTAACAACCCAACACAGTCACCAGAAGAAAGGTCTCGACCCGAAACGTCACGCAATCCTTCTCTCCAGAGACGCTACCTGTCCCGCTGAGTTACTCCAGCTTTTTGTGTGTCTACCATCTGCGGTCTAATGTGGACAGCCAACTGGTCAAGTTAGTAGTGTGGTCAACTAACTGGCCGATCGAGGGTGTCTGTCCAGTGCACCTTCTCTGAGCTGCCCAAACTCCTGGACATAGCTGAATGCGGAGGCCACTCCTTTACAGGGCTGTGTGTGCGCACGGAATTGGGGGCCAGTGTTTCATCGGGTGATAGGTCGGGGGGGTGGGGGGGGAGTTTAGCGATCTACTCTTGAGGGGGTTTTTTGAGGGTCTGGGGTGTGTGGGGGGGGGGGGGGGTCGGGGAAACACACAAAACTGGGACCCTCGGGGCTGTGTACGTACTGGGGGCTTGGCAGAGAGACGGCGTCAGGAGGTCCACAAGCCCACGTCAGGGTCTACAAGTTGGCAAGAGTCTTGGGCGGCCTTGGCATTGGCGTTGACATTGGCATTGATGTTGCTGCTGTCCAAAGATCTTGGTCAAACCTGCTGGCATCTCAGTTGCCCAAGAGTCTTGGCCGCCCTTGACCCAAGAGTCTTGGTCGCCCTTAGTGTTGGCATCTTCTCAAGTGTTGGTTCCGTTGGCCGCCCATCGTAGAGTGCGGGGGAGGGGGGTGGGTGGGGGTTGTTGGCTTCTGGCTTCATACATTGGCCATCCTTCGGGTAGAGTTGGTCTGGTGAGGTGGGGGGGGGGGGGGGGGGGGGGGGGACAAGGGGTGGGCAAGGGGTGGGCAAGGAGGGGGGGGGGGAGAAGCCTCCAGGATCTGGGATCACCTCTCCAGCAGCTGCTTCAAGGCCCGTTCAATGTTCATGCGGTGGCCCACCCTGGTGACCCCCAGATCCACGTAGTCCTCCTTCTGCAGGGAGGGCAGGTGGCTGCCGTCGATCTCGTTGTCCAAGAAGTGGTCCTTGTGTTCGCCGAGCCGCAGGTAGTCCAGCCAGTCCGCCACGTCGAACTTGCTCCAGAAGGCCAGTGGCTTGGCGGCAAACGGCTTGTCGGGGGGCACGGGCGGGGGGGACTGGAACCCCCCCAACCCGACCGGGGAGTGGGCCCGGCTACCCGGGGCCGGCTCGAACCCCACACCCACCGGGGGAGGGGGAGGGGGAGGGGCGCCCACCAGGGCCGAGGGGAAGATGGGCAGGGAGGATGGTCGGGGGGTGGAGGTGGGGGGGCCCGGTCGCCCCTCCCCCTGGGCCAAGGAGGGGCTGGGGGACCGGCGGGTGGGCGACTTCATCTCGAACTCCAGTGTCCGGTGGCTGTGGGGGCCCGACTTTGGCCAGCACTGACCCCTGAGACCCAGGCCCGAGTCGTCCGAGAGCCTGCAGGAGGGGGGGAGCAGCGGGGGAGAGAGAGAGAGGGGGGGAGAGAGATGGGGAGGGGGGGGAGAGAAGGGGAGAGAGAGGGGGAGTGAGACGGAGAGACAGTGAGAGAAGGAATGAGAGAGATTGTGAGATAGGCCCTGCCCTCTGTCCCCAACTCCCAGCCCGGAAATCACCTTTCCCCCCCGTCTCCCCTCTACACATTTCCCCCTTGCTGCCCCCCTCCCTCCTCCCTCTCTCCTCCCACCCTTCCCTTGTGTGTGTGCGCGTGAGTGTGCGGGCGTGCGTGTGCGTGTACGTGTGCGTGTACGTGTGCGTGTATGTGTGCGTGTGCGTGTACATGTACGTGTGCGTGTACGTGTGCGTGTACGTGTGCGTGTGCATGTACGTGTGCGTGTACGTGTACGTGTGCGTGTACGTGTGCGTGTGCGTGTGCGTGTGCGTGTACGTGTGCGTGTGCGTGTACGTGTTACCTGTGCCGCAGTGCGGGGGGTTTCCCTGTCGGGGCCCCGCTGCTCCAGGGGCCGCCACTCATTTGCTGGAGTTTGTTGCTGAGTTCACTGATGATGCTGGCCTTGACAGAGGCCATACAGGGCCCCGGGACCATGGCCGGGCCCACCGCCTGCACCAGGGGGCCCTCGTCCCAGTGGGTGGAGGCCATGGACTGGGGGGGGGGAGGGGGCAGGAAGGGGGGGTTGGCGGGCGGGGGCCGACCCGGGAGAGAGGGCCGGGGCCTAGTGTGGCTGGGGTAGGCCCCAGGTCTGTCCTGGCCTAATGCAGACCTATCCTGGCCTAACAAAGGCCTATCCGGGCCTAACACAGGCCTATCCGGGCCTAACACAGGCCTATCCGGGCCTAACACAGGCCTATCCGGGCCTAAAAGAGGCCTATCAGAGCCTAATACAGGCTTATCCTGGCCTAACAGAGGCCTATCCGAGCCTAACACAGGCCTATCCGGGCCTAACACGTGGCCATCCAGGTAGGCGATGTAAGTGTCCAGCAGCCCATTGCCCTCAGTTGAGAGGCCGGAGAGGCCAGAGAGGCTGGACAGAGTGGACAGAGTGGACGCACTGCTGACCGCCTCCACTCGCTGCTCACTCCCGCTCCGACTGTCCGCCTCCTCAATCCCAGAGTCCCCCACCCCATCTGGGGGGCTCCCCCCGGAGGAAGGGCAGCCCCCCCCTCCCCCCCCTACTCGGGCCCCGGCCTGGCCCCGCTCGGGGCAGCCCCCAGCCTCGCCCTTAGGGGCCTGGGTGAGGTTGGCCACCTCGCTGTCGTAGGAGGTGAGGCTGGAGCCCGTGGAGTCGAGGGTGGGCAGACTCTGGGCCTCAGGGGCCGGGGGGGGAGGGAGGGGAGGTGGTGGGGGGGGAGGGGAGGTGGGGGGTGGGGGGGGAGGGGGAGGAGGAGGGGGAGGGGGCGGAGGGGGTGGAGGAGGAGGGGGCGAGGCCTCGGGCCCCTCGAAGCTGTTGGAGAACTCGAGGGGAGGGGGCAGGGGGTCGCTGAAGACAAACTCCTCCTCGGTGTCGAGGGAGAGGGTGGGAGGGGGGAGGGAGGTGAGGGGGAGGGTCTGGGTGGTGGCGGGGGGGCGGGGACGGGGGTGGGGGTTCTCCTTGGGGGGGAGAGGAGCCTCCTTGGTGCCGGGGGGGTTGGAGGGGGCCTGCTCGGGCCTATGAAGGGGAGGGACCCCCGCTGCCCCTCCCCCAGGGGCCTTGTTGGCCTCGGGCAGGCCTGGCTCTTTGTAGCGGGCCTGGGTCTGGCTCTGGGCCTGGGCCTCAGGCCTGGGCTGGTCCTGCAGCGATCGCTGGCGTGCAGCCAAGGCCAGGCCTAAGGGCGACTCTGGGTCGAGCACCTTGCCCGTGAGCGGGTGGATGAAGGTGCCCGCGGCCCCCCTTTGACCATAGCCCGAGGGCAGGACATTGAAGGCGCTGCCCGTGGCCACAGACTTGGCGTAGGCCCGAGCCGGCCCTCGACCCGACGAGGCCACGATGTTGACAAAGGCCTCGGCGTTGTTGAACATGGCCTCGTCGATGGATTTGGAGTGGGGCAGGCGGGAGGAGGCCACAGCCTGGGCCTGGGCCTGGGTCTGGGTCTCCGTGCCATCAGTGGACAGGAATATGGCGGATTTGTGCCGGGCCTCCATGTAGCGCTCCCTGTCCCTCCGCGCCGCGCCCACCACCGCCGCGCCGAACTGGCTGGTGAAGTCGACGGTGTTTCGGGCCTGGGACAGCTCGGGGCCTGCCTCAGTCTCCACGCTGCTGCCCTGGCTACTGCGCCCACTACTGCTAGTGGACGGGGCCTTGATGATGATGGTGGGGATGGGGATGGAGCAAGTCTTGTCCTGCTGTTGCTCGTCCTCCACCTTCGACTGCTTGACCAGCGGGCCCTTGCGCCGCAGAGGCTTGGCGGGCACGTACATGGCCGCCCCGCACAGGCGGGCCCCCGCGTTGACGTAGCGCGACTCCGAACGCCGGCCCCGGGGCCCGGCGGGGGCTGAGGGACCGGAGGGGGAGGGTGGGGGGGGCCCGGGGACTGGCCTGTCCTCGGGGGGGCCCGGCTGGTAGGACAGGGCCTTCTCGCGCCGCCCGGCCTTGCCCGGCACCTCCACCAACCCGTGGCGCAGGCTGGCGTACAGGCCCGGGTCCGGCACTCCCGCGGGGTTGAATGCGGGGCGGGCGGAGGGAGGGGCAGGGGCCGCGGGAGGGGGTGGGGGGCCTGAGCGGGGCTGGGGCAGGTTGAAGGGGGGGTCGGGGGGAGCGGTGGTGGGGGGAGGTGGGATGTCGTCAGCACTCGGCACCGACAGGCTGCGGGCAAACTTGAAGGCCGGGGGCAACAAGAACTGCTTCTCCTCTTCAGAGGCTCCTGTCGGAGGAGAGAGGGGAGAGAATGATCAACACTGCTACAGTACTGGTGGGGACAATCTCTGTACAACAACATAGACAATAGGTGCAGGAGTAGAGGCCATTCGGCCCTTCGAGCCTGCACTGCCATTCAATATGATCATGGCTGATCATCCAACTCAGTATCCCATCCCTGCCTTCTCTCCATACCCCCTGATCCCTTTAGCCACAAGGGCCACATCTAACTCCCTCTTAAATATAGCCAATGAACTGTGGCCTCGACTACCTCTGTGGCAGAAAATTCCACAGATTCACCACTCTCTGTGTGAAAAATGTTTTTCTCATCTCGGTCCTAAAAGATTTCCCATTTATCCTTAAACTGTGTGGCCCCTTGTTCTGGACTTCCCCAACATAGGGAACAATCTTCCTGCATCTAGCCTGTCCAACCCCATAAGAATTTTGTAAGTTTCTATAAGATCCCCCCTCAATCTTCTAAATTCTAGCGAGTACAAGCCGAGTCTATCCAGTCTTTCTTCATATGAAAGTCCTGACATCCCAGGAATCAGTCGGGTGAACCTTCTCTGTGCTCCCTCTATGGCAAGAATGTCTTTGGACGGTCCACTTCTTTCCCAGCCCCTGTTACAGTCGCACACCACTCTTGACCCCCACCCTCCCTCCCTCCCACCCACCCACACCATTGACCACTCACTCACCCATGGATTTCTGTCGCATCATTCCCTGCTGAGCTGCCAGGTAGGGGCGGTCGAAGCTGATGGGCGCTGCCATCACGGACATGCCCGGCTGCCCGTACAGCGTCTGTGGAGGTAGGCGGTCAAACGGTCAGTGCTCTCACCGGCCCGGACAACCCCCACACCGGCACACCCCTCTCCCCCGCTCCTGCCCCTAGCTCAATGTGCCAGGGAGAAGGAATACACCGCTTGTCACGGCCTTACAGTGTTTGCAGCCCCGGGGACCCGGGTTCGATCCCGACTATGGTTGCTGTCTGTACGTAGTTTGCACGTTCCCCCCGTGGGTTTTCTCCGAGATCTTCGGTTTCCTTCCACACTCCAAAGACGTGCAGGTTTGCAGATTAATTGGCTTAGTGTAAGTGTAAATTGTCCCTAGTGTGTGTGTGTAGGATAGTGTTAGTGTGCGGGGATCGCTGGTCGGCACGGACTCGGTGGGCCGAAGGGCCTGTTTCTGTGCTGTATCTCCGAACTAAACTAAAGGAAACCGGAGCACCCGGAGAAAACCCACGCAGGTCACGGGGAGAACGTGCAAACTCCGCACAGACAGCGCCAGTGGTGGGGATCGAACCCGGGACTCTGGCGCTGTGAGGCAGCAGCACTACCCGCTGCACCATTGGTGTGGAGCGGGCATGTTGAGGAGGCGCGCAGTACCTGCACCAGCCCAGGGGTGGTGGTAGCGAGCTGGCTTGCAGGCCCAGCTCACTACCGGCTTCGTGAGGCGGCCAGAGGTACTGTGGCCGGAGGGCATCATGGGCACTAAACATGCGTGTCCTTAACATGTTCATTACATGTGGAGCGGTGACTCGGACCGCACACACGTGTCCAAACGCCAGGCGTGTGATGTCGGACGATGAGGCACCGTGTCACATTGCCCACACTGTTCACTAGGGGTGACACACACTTATACACACTCACGCTCACACACACTCACGCTCACACACACTCACACACACGTATACACACTCACGCTCACACACACGTATACACACTCACGCTCACACACATGTATACACACTCACGCTCACACAGTCACGCTCACACACACGTATACACACTCATGCACTTACACTCTTGCACACATACAAGCTCTCATACATTTATACACACCCAGACATGCTTACACACTCACACAAGTGCTCACTCACATGTTTACTCATGTATATGCTGAGACACTTATCCACAAACACTTATGTACACTCACACTGACACACTCGCACAATTTACATGCTGATACACTCATAGTCACACACACACCCATTACACACATACACTCACACATACATGTACTAGCACACACACTCACATACACACAACCCTGTCACACGCACTCTCACATTCACACCCACACACTCTCCTATTCACACACACGCACTCTTGCACAAACCCTCACTCTCGTACACACCCCTCCCCCCCTCCCCCTCTCGCCCATCCCCCCCACCCCACGCGTGCGTGTACCCACCTCTGCCCCGTAGTAGGTGCGGGGGGGTGGCCGTGTCGGGGGGGCGCTGGGTTGAACGCTGCCCGTCTCATTGGCGATCGACTGCTGTGCTGCTGCCAAGATCTCGTCCAACCGGTCTGTGGGGGGAGGGGCAGTGAGGGGGGAGGAGCAGTGAGGGGGGAGGGGCAGTGAGGGGGAGGGGCAGTGAGGGGGGAGGGGCAGTGAGG
>NW_022630332.1:0-23557 GCF_010909765.2 Amblyraja radiata
TTAGTTTTTTTGCAGCAATACATAGAGGTACCTACTAGAGGAGGGGCAGTGCTGGACCTCCTGTTAGGAAATGAGATGGGACAGGTGGCGGAGGTATGCGTTGGGGAGCACTTCGGGTCCAGTGATCACAATACCATTAGTTTCAATATAATTATGGAGAGGGTCAGAACTGGACCTAGGGTTGAGATTTCTGATTGGAGAAAGGCTAACTTTGATGAGATGCGAGATGATTTAAAAGGAGTGAACTGGGACATTTTGGTTTATGGGAAAGATGTAGAAGAGAAATGGAGGACATTTAAAGGGGAAATTTTAAGAGTACAGAATCTTTATGTTCCTGTTCGGTTGAAAGGAAACAGTAAAAATTGGAAAGAGCCCTGGTTTTCAAGGGAAATTGGACATCTTGTTCGGAAAAAGAGGGAGATCTACAATAATTATAGGCAGCATGAAGTAAATGAGGTGCTTGAGGAATATAAGGAATGTAAAAGAATCTTAAGAAAGAAATTAGAAAAGCTAAAAGAAGATATGAGGTTGCTTTGGCAAGTAAGGTGAAAGTAAATCCAAAGGGTTTCTACAGCTATATTAATAGCAAAAGGATAACGAGGGATAAAATAGGTCCATTGGAGAGACAGAGTGGACAGCTATCTGCAGAGCCAAAAGAGATGGGGGAGATATTGAACAATTTCTTTTCTTCGGTATTCACCAAGGAGAAGGATATTGAATTATGTGAGGTAAGGGAAACTAGTAGAGTAGCTATAGAATAGAATAGAATAGAATAGAATATGTTTATTGTCATTGCACAAAACTGAGCAACGAAATTCCATTTGCTTCTCCTCCGTTAAAAGAAATACAACACAACAACCAATACACATATGTACAGTTAATAGTAAAATAATAGATACATTTTTTTAAAAGTTTAAAAGAATTTAGCGGTATTCCTCGAAGTTACTTCTTGCTTCCCAGTGTTCACTATTGGAGTTAAGCTCTTTTACTGCACATGGGTAGAAACTATTTTTTAGTCTACCGGTGCGAGCCTGCAGAGACCTGAGTCGCCTCCCCGAGGGTAGCAGAGTAAAAAGGTGGTTGGCAGGGTGGGATGTGTCCTTCTTGATATTTATGGCCCTGCGCAAGCATCGGGCCTTGTATATGTCATCCAAGGAGGGCAGGTTAGCGTTTGTAATGCACTGCGCAGTTTTTATAATTCCCTGCAGCGCCCTCCTCTCAGCCACAGTACAGCTGGCAAACCACACCAGGATTCCGTAGGTGAGGATACTTTCCACAGCGCATCGATAGAAGGACAGCAGCAGCGGCTGTGAGACGTTTGCTCTCCGTAGAGACCTCAGGAAATACAGCCGCTGATGTGACTTCTTCAAGAGAGTGACGGTGTTCATTTGCCATTTGAGGTCCTGAGAGATGTTTATTCCCAGGAACCTAAAGTCGTTGACTCTCTCCACCATGTCTCCTTTGATGTATAAGGGAGCAGGTTCCTCTCTCCTCTTCCTCCTGAAGTCAACGACAAGTTCTTTTGTCTTTGATGGGTTGAGTACCAGGTTGTTTTTGGTACACCAGACGGTCAGTTTTTGGACTTCATCCCTGTAGGCAGACTCGACGTTGTTGTTTATCAGTCCCACCACAGTCGTGTCGTCCACAAACTTGATGATCCTGTTTGTACTGTGTGTTGGTATACAGTCGTAAGTGTATATTGTATACAAGATTGGACTCAGCACACATCCTTGTGGCATACCTGTGCTGAGCGTCAGGACTGGGGAGTAATTGGACCCCATCCTGACAGTCTGTGGGCGGTCTGTTAAAAAGTCCTTAATCCATCCACATGTGTTTGCATTAACACCTAGATCAGACAGTTTGTCCACCATTCTGCTGGGGATGATAGAATTAAATGCAGAACTAAAATCTACAAATAACATCCTCACATATGAGCCAGGACGCTCCAGATGTGTCAGTGCAGAATGTAGAGCTGTGTTGATGGCATCTTCCGTTGACCTATTAGCTCTATACGCAAATTGATGCTGATCCAGGGTGGGTGGGAGTGAGGACTTAATGTGGGCCAGGACCAGCCGTTCAAAACATTTCATCACGGTCGAAGTGAGAGCAACAGGTCTATAGTCATTCAAGCTCGTAATGAATGTTTTTTTGGGTACAGGTACGATGGTAGCAGTCTTAAAGCATTTAGGGACAGTGCACGTTAACAGAGAGAGGTTAAAGATTTTACTAAAAACCTCCGCCAACTGGTCTGCACAGTCCCGCAATACTCTCCCTGGGATGCCATCTGGTCCAGCAGCCTTCCTGGGGTTGACCCTGCGGAGTGTTCTTCTGACGTCCTCCATACTCACAGCGAGTGGCGGGTTGTCAGTGCTGGGTGCGGCTGCAGGTGCAGGCTCTGCCTCATTCAGCTCAAACCGGGCGTAAAAATGGTTGAGCTCCTCAGCTAGCGAGTTGTTACTGCTGCAGATGATAGGCCCCCCCTTGCCCTTATAGTTTGTGAGTTGCTGAATGCCCTGCCAGACACGCCGAGGGTCCCTCTCGTTGAAATACCCCTCTATCCTTCTTCCATAGGCTGTCTTTGCCCCCTTAATGGCTCTCTTTAGTTTAGATCTGGCAGTGCTGTACAATTCATCACTGCCAGATCTAAAGGCTGAGTTCCGTTCTCTCAGCAGGTTCCTGACATCCCTGGTCATCCTATGAGGTTCAAAGTAAAAGAAGTACTGACACTTTTGAAAAATATAAAAGTGGATAAGTCTCCAGGTCCTGACAGGATATTCCCTAGGACATTGAGGGAAGTTAGTGTAGAAATAGCCGGGGCTATGACAGAAATATTTCAAATGTCATTAGAAACGGGAATAGTCCCCGAGGATTGGCGTACTGCGCATGTTGTTCCATTGATTAAAAAGGGTTCTAAGAGTAAACCTAGCAATTATAGACCTGTTAGTTTGACTTCAGTGGTGGGCAAATTAATGGAAAAGATACTTAGAGATAATATATATAAGCATCTGGATAAACAGGGTCTGATTAGGAACAGTCACAATGGATTTGTGCCTGGAAGGTCATGTTTGACTAATCTTCTTGAATTTTTTGAAGAGGTTACTAGGGAAATTGACGAGGGTAAAGCAGCGGATGTTGTCTATATGGACTTTAGTAAGGCCTTTGACAAGGTTCCTCATTGAAGGTTGGTTAAGAAGGTTCAACTATTGGGTATAAATGCAGGAATAGCAAGATGGATTCAACAGTGGCTGAATGGGAGAAGCCAGAGGATAATGGTGGATGGCTGTTTGACGGATTGGAGGCAGGTGACTAGTGGGGTGCCTCAGGGATCAGTGTTGGGTCCTTTGTTGTTTGTCATGTACATCAATGTTCTGGATGAAGGGGTGGTAAATTGGATTAGTAAGTATGCAGATGATACCAAGATAGGGGGTGTTGTGGATAATGAAGAGGATTTCCAAAGTCTACAGAGTGATTTAGGCCAATTGGAAAAATGGGCTGAAAGATGGCAGATGGAGTTTAATGCTGATAAATGCGAGGTGCTACACCTTGGCAGGACAAATCAAAATAGGACGTACATGGTAAATGGTAGGGAATTGAAGAATACAGTTGAACAGAGGGATCTGGGAATAACCGTGCATAGTTCCTTGAAGGTGGAATCTCATATAGATAGGGTGGTAAAGAAAGCTTTTGGTATGCTAGCCTTTATAAATCAGAGCATTGTGTATAGAAGCTGGGATGTAATGTTAAAATTGTACAAGGCATTGGTGAGACCAAATCTGGAGTATGGTGTACAATTTTGGTCGCCCAATTATAGGAAGGATGTCAACAAAATAGAGAGAGTACAGAGGAGATTTACTAGAATGTTGCCTGGGTTTCAACAACTAAGTTACAGAGATAGGTTGAATAAATTAGGTCTTTATTCTCTGGAGTGCAGAAGGTTAAGGGGGGACTTGATAGAGGTCTTTAAAATGATGACAGGGATAGACAGAGTTGATGTGGACAAGCTTTTCCCTTTGAGAATAGGGAAGATTCAAACAAGAGGACATGACTTCAGAATTAAGGGACAGAAGTTTAGGGGTAACATGAGGGGGAACTTCTTTACTCAGAGAGTGGTAGCGGTGTGGAATGAACTTCCAGTGGAAGTGGTGGCGGCAGGTTCGTTGGTATCATTTAAAAATAAATTGGATAGGCATATGGATGAGAAGGGAATGGAGGGTTATGGTATGAGTGCAGGCAGGTGGGACTAAGGGAAAAAAGTTGTTCGGCCTGGACTTGTAGGGCCGAGATGGTCTGTTTCCGTGCTGTAATTGTTATATGGTTATATGTTATATGGTTAATGTGTAATTTTAAAGAACACCTTGTTGTAATACTATCCAACCTATGTGGTTCTTTTAAGAAGAGTGACACTTTTGCTACAGAGAGAGAGAGAGAGAGTGGGAGGGAAAGGGTAGTCTCTCTGAGCATGATACTCAGGACACTGAAAAATTTAAAGTGCTTGCAGCACAGACACCATAAAGCAGAGAGACTTTTACCTCTGTCCAAGGTACAATGAGCAATATAACACATATTGTGTTCTGATGTTCATCTTGGACATTGTCACATTCCAAACTTGCAACATTCATATTATATGCATAGTCAATAACACGACCGTTATTGTTACAATTGAAACTGGATTGTAACATGCTAATTAAATGCTTGACGTAGAAAAATCTAGATAGCCTGAACCAAAGATTATAGAGCAGAGCTTTTGGCGTGAACAGTTGCAAAATGAGAAGCCTGTGAAAGCCATTTTAATAGTTAGAATCATTAAAAGAGAACTATGACACAAAGTTCTTATATTGAAGATCAAGGCAACACAAAATGTAACATGGTGGTAGCGGTGTACAGGGCTATCAGTTTGAATATGACCCACAAGTGCTAAATATGCTTTAATCAGCTACCGAAGACTCAAATGTTCAACAAAAGATCACTTTGTTTTGTCGCTCAATGCCAGTAACAATTAGTGTGTCACCACACTGCAAACTAAAATATTTATAACTGATTGAATATGTTATTAACTTGTCACGTACAATTGTAATATTGTGTGCATCGCAATAGATATGGCTGCAACAAACACACCTGTTCTAGTGCCACTGATGGACTGGGAAGCAGCTAATATAACGACTGCTTTCACCAGATTTGTACAAAAATTTGGACTAATGATCAACAATGTGTTAAAGAATGCCAGTGTGGGTGAGAAAGCTTCCCACCTGGACAGGAGAAGGGACTAGAGTTGTGCAACAGCCGGACATTTGAGCAAGAGAGAGAGAAGTCAAAAGGTATTTTAGCTACAGTAAGTTTGAAAGAAAACCTCGAATTAAAGACCAACTATCGCATACATCGCTACACTTTTCACGAGTGCATGCATGCTAGAGTAGAATAGAAAGATTAAATGAGGATTTACCGTTTGAAATTTGATCTTTATTTTATGAGAAGTTGAAGTGAGGGATTACGTGAAGAGCCCGGCAACCCGCATGCGCTTCAATCTTCAAAGTAACTGTATGAAACCACAGAATAGTTGCTGACCTAAGCTATAGGAAGATTAAAGGGCTAGAACTACCGAATGATCTTTATGAGAATAGGGTTGGGAGTGGAGGACACGTAATCCCTCACTTCAACTTCTCATAATAAAGATCAAACTTCAAACGGTAAATTCTCGTTTAATCATCCTATTTTATTTCGAAGTCACGTGAGTGATCTGGGGGATCTGAGAATAACCGTGCATAGTTCCTTGAAGGTGGAATCTCATATAGATAGGGTGGTAAATAAAGCTTTTGGTATGCTAGCTTTTATAAATCAGAGCATTGAGTATAGAAGCTGGGATGTAATGTTAAAATTGTACAAGGCATTGGTGAGACCAAATCTGGAGTATGGTGTACAATTTTGGTCGCCCAATTATAGGAAGTATGTCAACAAAATAGAGAGAGTACAGAGGAGATTTACTAGAATGTTGCCTGGGTTTCAACAATTAAGTTACAGAGAAAGGTTGAATAAGTTAGGTCTTTATTCTCTGGAGCGCAGAAGGTTAAGGGGTGACTTGATAGAGGTCTAAAATGATGAGAGGGATACACAGAGTTGATGTGGACAATCTTTTCCCTTTGAGAATAGGGAAGATTCAAACAAGAGGACATGACTTCAGAATTAATGGACAGAAGTTTAGGGGTAACATGAGGGGGAACTTCTTTACTCAGAGAGTGGTAGCGGTGTGGAATGAGCTTCCAGTGGAAGTGGTGGAGGCAGGTTCGTTGGTATCATTTAAAAATAAATTCGATAGGCATATGGATGAGAAGGGAATGGAGGGTTATGGTATGAGTGCAGGCAGGTGGGACTAAGGGAAAATAATTGTTCGGCACGGACTTGTAGGGCCGAGATGGCCTGTTTCCGTGCTGTAATTGTTATATGGTTATATGGTGAAGATTTCGATGCTCTGTGGTTTCATGCAGTGACACAATCTGTGTGTGAATCACTTAAACAGATAAACCATTAATGGTAGGAAAAACATGAGTTATTAATATCATGATGCTAACTTGCATACATGGCCATTATTCTTAACTATGAACTATGAAGTTCCCAATAAACTGTTGAGTTAGACAATAACTCATGTAACACTGTGCATAATACTATCTGCAAATATCCAGACTTATTCCACCAAATTTTATAATTTATTAACCTGCACTATGTAAACCTCATGCTGTATGATGAAAGGGAATCCATTCTAGTGGCTGCTAATGAGCCATCAGAAATATCTTGGGACTATTGAATAACAAAAGAACGATCTTCCATTTCATGGGCACAAGCAACTGTGTGCACTTGTATACCTAATGACATCCCTGATCTCTGCTCTGGTGGGTATGCTGTCAATCTCAAATGTACGCAATCCTGCTAATTTGCTTATGAGATTAATCCCATAACAGGCTACCCTAATGTCAGTATGATGTAGAGACGGTCAGAGATTGTGTAAAAGCTGTTTACTTTATGCTGAGATCAGTTGCTGAAAGCATAATCATCTTAAGATACTGGTCGCATTTGGAAAATTAGAGGAATATTTGCATAACAATTTACTGATATACATCGCACATTACAATGAGTGTGGCTATTAGAGTGGTCAAATAAAAGACACCATGCATAATGTTAGAGAATAGTGGGTGAAGAACCAATCATTTATGCCCCACATGGTACTACAGAAATGATAAAGCAGCACAAGCAATGTCAATTGTGCGATCACATAAAAGCTTCTTTAGGCTCAAACTGGAAGCCACACGAACCTCTGTTACTTCCGTTTAAAATGGAGTCACATATGTTGTTCACAAGCTTCTCATACATTCGTGCATTACTAGCTGCCCGAGAAGACAGGCTGCCCCAGCTGTCACTCGTGAATGAGTAACCAGAGTTGCTTCAGTCGCCTACCATGGCGTGATTGAATAGGCAAATTGGTTCTGTTAAATTTCATATTGCCTCATTTGTAATATCACAAAATATATCTATCGACAACCCATAAGTTTTATCAGCTGCAATTTTGCATATTGCCTAAAACTTGATGACATAATGCCTGAGAAGGGCAGCATAGGCTTTCACCGCTAGCTTTGTTATCAAAACAGCAGAATCTGCCTTATGTGTGTAGATATGACAGAGTATAACCATATAACCATATATAAAAATTACAGCACGGAAACAGACCATCTCGGCCCTACAAGTCCGCGCCGAACAACTTTTTTCCCTTAGTCCCACCTGCCTGCACTCATACCATAACCCTCCATTCCCTTCTCATCCATATGCCTATCCAATTTATTCTTAAATGATACCAACGAACCTGCCGTCACCACTTCCACTGGAAGCTCATTCCACACCGCTACCACTCTCTGAGTAAAGAAGTTCCCCCTCATGTTACCCCTAAACTTCTGTCCCTTAATTCTGAAGTCATGTCCTCTTGTTTGAATCTTCCCTATTCTCAAAGGGAAAAGCTTGATCACATCAACTCTGTCTATCCCTCTCATCATTTTAAAGACCTCTATCAAGTCCCCCCTTAACCTTCTGCGCTCCAGTGAATAAAGACCTAACTTATTCAACCTATCTCTGTAACTTAGTTGTTGAAACCCAGGCAACATTCTATTAAATCTCCTCTGTACTCTCTCTATTTTGTTGACATCCTTCCTATAATTGGGCGACCAAAATTGTACACCATACTCCAGATTTGGTCTCACCAATGCCTTGTACAATTTTAACATTACATCCCAGCTTCTATACTCAATGCTCTGATTTATAAAGGCTAGCATACCAAAAGCTTTCTTTACCACCCTATCTATATGAGATTCCACCTTCCATTGTGGTATGCAACTACAAGATCGATTCTCTGAGTCAGTTAAATTGCAGAAACCCAATCAGCCATCTTTAACTGGCTAGGTAAACTCATAATCCGATTAGCCTAATGCTAACCCGATTCGGCCTTCAAA
Organism: Amblyraja radiata; assembly: GCF_010909765.2. Taxonomy (NCBI): domain Eukaryota; kingdom Metazoa; phylum Chordata; class Chondrichthyes; order Rajiformes; family Rajidae; genus Amblyraja; species Amblyraja radiata. The sequence goes on from NW_022630332.1 coordinate 8,487, forward strand.
ATATTTCTGTAATCTTGAGAAGTATCAGAAATATACCCATCTAGTCCTTGGCCAGACCACTCATCCTCGGATGAGCTATCACTGATTGCACTCGGAACCGCTGTTCCTCTATTGATCCTACGGACGGAAACATATTTTGGCTTTCCTACCCGCGGAAGATGCATTATCTAGTTATTCATACATATCGCTGATAATATATAATCAGCAGCTAATGACGAGCTGAAATCACAGTCACCCTTAGATGTGGGAATACGAGTTCCCTGTCAACTCTTGACTGAGAGTCACCACGAATCCTCAGCGTTTTCCTCCAGTGGAGATTAGTATAATGCAAGGCTGAATCATGTCTAAGTCGCCAGAGTGCACAACACAATCTCTTCGACCCGCCACTTAATCAGGAGTACTGGTATTGAGAGCCTATGGATTATTATAAATACATTGTTGATTCACAACATGAACCTGCAGGTCAGATAAAGTTTTATTATATGCCAGACGAGCTTCCTGCTGGTAACTACCTGTCCCAGAGAGGATGGCAATGATGATTCCAATGACCCAGGAACTCTACTAGCTGAGGAGAAATAAAGCATATGTTGAGAAAAACTTCAACTACCTATTCTATTGAGCAGTCTGATAACCTCAATCACAGACGATGAAGCAATGCTTCCCTGGTCACTTTGACGTCTATGGCCAGCCAGTTCCATGATGGTCTACCCTGATCCAGGGTAACCAAACTGTTCCTACTTGGAACTACAGAGGTTACTATGCAAGGCACCTTGCCAATGTCTCTACATCAACCTGATCTATCCCAGAGACAGTGAAAACTACTAGACAGCCCATGCTGGCAGTAAACCCAACATGGGACGACAGGCTGCTCCATTCTGGAGTTTACGGAGGTTAATAACGAGACCTTACTTACCATCGTCTCTAACCCCGGGTCGATTTCCTTTGTTGGAGCTTCAGTGAAGTTCCATTTGCAGACCCTGTCTATCATGCTTGTCATACCTGTTAGATAGCTGATGCCGCTGGCCAACTCCTCTTGTCCGTCCACGAGGGAACAGCAATTTTAGAGGCAAGAGCACGCAGCTCTTCCTTATACGATTGTCACACATCATGCATTAAAGCACGTTTGGAGTCAGTCCATACTGATCTCTGACACTCTCTTAGAGTGGGAGAAAAAATTGCACCCTGAACCAGGCGTTGCCATATCCGTATGCATCATGGAACTGGCTGGCCATAGAAGTCATAGTGACCAGGGAAGCATAGCTTCATCATCTGTGATTGAGGTTATCAGACCTCTCAATAGAATGTGCATGCTTCCGTAACACCGAGCATATTTTGTGACACCATCTCTGATAGTCTTTCGGGTGGGAGGAATATTCCAACCCTGAAACCTGGAGTAGCTACAGGCATATGACTTGAACTGCCTGTGCATGCTTCCGTAATACGGAGCATAATATTTGGCACCATCTACATCACTTCATACATCCGAGTGGGAGGACTTATTCAACCCTGAACCAGGAGCTGCTTCAGGCATATGTGCATATACTTTGGCACCATCTCCACCACTCCTTTAATCCGAGTGGGAGGAAAAATTGCAACCCTGAACCAGGAGCTGCTGCCTGATATGCCTTCGTAACACAGAGCATTCCTTGTGTTATAATTTGATCCATCAGATGTTCTAACTGAGACAAACGCCCAATCACATCTGCCATATATGTCCCAAGACATGGCTATGACTTTGCCCCGACTTGGGGTTATCAGGCTGTTTCCTTTAGCAGTCGAACCGAGACTACCTGCAGATCGGTGCTCTGTTGGTATCATCATTTACCAAACAGATTGCACCTGGAAGTGACTCCGAGTCCTTGCTCCCTTCTAGAGCCAACGGAGTAATACAAGGAAGAACTGGAGCGCCTCTGGCCCCCATACGCCGGACAGAGTGGGAGAAATACTGCAACCCTGCCAGATGTTGTCATAGGCAATTACGTTTATATGATTAAAAGAAGCCTATCCCTATTAAATCAGAGATTCAACTATTTTATTGATATGCACATAGTTGGAGTCTCTTGTAAAATAATCTTCATCAGTCCCCTCTAATGAGCGGAAATTACCATGACACGACCAGGTTTAGCTCCCACAGGTGTCTGATAGGCACAGCTCAAACACGGCTTCCTAAGTCAGGATCTCTGGACTGCAATGGCAAGTCCAATTCCACTACACCATTGGTGTAAGGGATAATTCAATTCAATTCAATTCAATTCAATTCAATTCAATTCAACTTTGATGTCATTGCACAAATACTAAGTATGGGTACAACGAAATGCAGTTTTGCGTCAGTCCGTAGTGGTAGTGCATATAGAAATTTAAAAAAAAAGAAGATACAGAATAATCAAAAATACAGAATAATCAAACAATGGGGACGGAGGGACCGGAGAAATCTATCGGCGGGACTCCGAGTTCAGCAATGTGATGGTATAATTGTAGAAGCTGTTCCTCATCCTACTGGTACGAGACCTGAGGCTCCTGTACCGCCTCCCTGATGGGAGGAGGGCAAACAGTCCATGGTTGGGGTGGGAGGGGTCTTTAATGATCTTCCCAGCCCGTCTCAGACACCGTTTTCGGTGGAGGGCATCCATGGCAGGGAGCGGGGCACCGATGATGTGCTGCGCGGTTTTCACCACCAGTTGTAGTGCCTTCCTGTCCGCAACAGTGCAGCTGCTGTACCATACCGTGAAGCAGGTGGTCAGGATGCTCTCGATGGTACAGCGGTAGAAGTTGGTCAGGATCTGGGGGGACAGGTGGGCTTTCTTGAGCCTCCTCAGGAAGTAAAGGCGCTGCTGTGTCTTTTTGATCAGCTTGGAGGTGTTGAGGGACCAGGACAAATCCTCCGAGATATGTACCCCGAGGAATTTGTAGCTGGAGACGCGCTCCACCTCAGTCCCGTTTATATGGATGGGGGTATGACTGCCTCCTCTGACCTTCCTGAAGTCGACAATAATTTCCTTCGTCTTCTTGGAGTTGAGGACGAGGTTATTATTGGCACACCAGGTTGTCAGGTGCTGGACCTCCTCTCTGTAGGCTGACTCATCGTTGTCACTGATCAGTCCTACCACCGTGGTGTCGTCAGCAAACTTAATGATGGCGTTGGATCCGTACTTAGGGATGCAGTCGTGGGTGAAGAGGGAGTAGAGGAGAGGGCTGAGCACACAGCCCTGTGGCACGCCGGTGTTCAGTGTTATAGTGGAGGAGGTGAGGTTGTTGACCCTAACAGACTGTGGTCTGTTGGTGAGGAAATCCAGTGTCCAGTTGCAGAGGGAGGTGGAGATGCCAAGTCCGCTGACATTGGTGATCAAGCTGGCGGGGATGACAGTGTTAAAGGCGGAGCTGAAATCAATGAACAGCAACCTGATGTAGGAGTTGTTGTTGTCCAGGTGGGTCAGGGCAGAGTGTAGGGCCGCCGATATGGCGTCCTCTGTAGACCTGTTGGCCCGGTAGGCAAACTGATGGGGGTCCAGTGTGGGGGGGAGGCTGGCTTTGAGGTGAGCCAAGATCAGCTGCTCAAAGCACTTAGCAATGACAGGGGTGAGTGCCACTGGGCGGAAATCATTGAGACTCCCTGTGGCTGACTGTTTGGGCACTGGCACGATGGTTGATGTTTTGAGGCAAGTGGGGACAACACCCTGGGCCAGTGAGAGATTGAAAATGTCGGTGAAGACTGGGGATAGTTGTCCAGCACATGCCCTAAGCACCCGGCCAGGGATGCCATCGGGGCCGGCAGCTTTGTGCTCATTCACCTTTCTCAGTGCATCTTGTACAGCAGAGGTGGAGAGACTGAGGGGTTGTTCATTCGGGGGTGGAGCAACTTTGATGGCTGGGGTTTTGTTGTCCCGGTCAAAGCGAGCATAGAAATGGTTTAGCTCGTCAGGAAGGGTGGCGTTGTCTGGGGGAGGGGTGTTAACTTTCTGGTAATCGGCAAGGGATTTGATCCTTGCCACATGCGCCTGGGGTCAGAGTTGTTTTGGAAGTGCTCCTCAATCCGCCGTTTGTGATTGAGTTTGGCATTCCTAATTCCCATTTTCAGTTTGGCCCTGGATGAGCTGTATCCCTCAGCGTTGCCAGATCTGAAAGCGGCATCGCGAGCCTTCAGTAGGAGTCTGACCTCCCTGCTCATCCACGGCTTCTGGTTAGGGAAGGTCTTTATCTCTTTGTGGGTAGTGACATTATCGGTGCAGAATTTTATATAGTCCATAACTGTTGAGGTGTATGAGTTGATGTCCACTTGTGAATTGAAGGTGGACTGGGTAGCAAACAGACTCCAGTCTGTCTGCTGAAACTGCTGCTTGCAACAGAGACAGCCCCCTCAGGCCAGACCTTCACTGTCCTCATGGTAGGTTTCACACGTCTGATCAGAGGTGTATATTTGGGGAGCAGGAACAGAGAGAGGTGGTCAGACTGACCAAGGTGGGGGAGGGGAAGGGCTTTGTAGGCTTCAGTAATATTAGTGTAAACTAAGTCCAGAATATTGTTTCCTCTGGTTGAGCAGGAAACATGCTGATGGAACCTGGGGAGTACAGTTTTAAGGTCGGAGTGGTTGAAATCACCCGCAACAATAAATGCCCCCTCTGGGTGAGCAGATAGATGTTTGCTGATAGCAGCTTGCAGCTCTTCCATTGCTAGCCTGGCATTAGCGTCTGGGGGTACATAGACTGCAGTGATAACAGTCGATGTGAATTATCTGGGCAAATAGAAGGGCCTGCACTTTAACATCAGGTATTCCAGGTCAGCAGAGCAGTGACTACCAATCCTAACAACGTCCTTACACCATGTGTTATTCACATAGATGCACAGTCCGCCGCCCTTGGTCTTACCGGAGTCCTCCGCTGTTCTGTCGGCCCTGAAGACAGTGCGCCCCTCCTGCTCGATGGCGTTGTCCGGGATGTTGCCGTTTAGCCATGTTTCGGTGAAGACCATGGCGTTGCAGTCAGCGATCCTTCTGTGTGTGGTGATCCGCAGCCATACTTCGTCGATTTTACTCACCAGGGACCGGACATTCGCGAGGAAAATGCTGGGCAGAGCTGGCTGGTGCGGGTTTGATTTCAGCCTAGCTCGATAGCCTCCTCGCTTCCCACGTCTTTGTTTGCGGTCCCTGCGCCGCCTCCGGACACTTCCTGTCGGGGGAGCTGGCCCGCGAGACCACGGTGTCCTGGCGATCTCCGGCGGCAGTTGAAAGTCGCTTCTGGGGCTCGTTATGCAGAGACGGCCGAGCTCTAGTAGCTCCTGACGGCCGTACAGAGTCTTCGCTCCAGTGCTCCGGGCGAAAACTAAGGTAATGATTAACAGGGAAAAACTAAATTGCAAAAACTACGGAGACGCAGAGCCTCGCGTTGTGCACGCGACGCCATCTTGATCAGTCGATCAAGTCCTTTGTAATTATCTTTTTTTTTAAACATAAACTTTATTGGCATGATAAGATATATTTGTTATATTGCCAAATAATTAAACATGACTTTAGAATGCTATCGGCTACGATAGTCACAAACGTGACCGAGTGGCAACTGTTATTAATGCCAACTCTATTATAGCCGCCCAAAAATAAAGTATAGACTATATGCTGCTGCAGCATAGCTGTAGCAGTAACTATGTTAAATGTGTTCGGTGCTACGGCAGCTGAGCTTACCTAAGCGGTAGCTCTTCGCCGCGGCTATTTTTAAAACTCACCCGAGCGGGAGGAGAGTTAGAAGTGAGTCAGAGGGGGAAAACAGTTTAAAACTGAGGAATTTGGTTTGTAAATTGGTAAATTAGGCAATTTATCAGTCATTATAAGCAGGACGGCTCTTAGGGAGCGGCCTTGTGAGGGAAACATAGAAACATAGAAATTAGGTGCAGGAGTAGGCCATTCGGCCCTTCGAGCCTGCACCGCCATTCAATATGATCATGGCTGATCATCCAACTCAGTATCCCGTACCTGTCTTCTCTCCATACCCTCTGATCCCCTTAGCCACAAGGGCCACATCTAACTCACTCTTAAATATAGCCAATGTACTGTCCTCAACTACCTTCTGTGGCAGAGAGTTCCAGAGATTCACCACTCTCTGTGTGAAAAAAGTTTTTCTCAGCTCAGTCCTAAAGATATCCCTTTATCCTTAAACGTGACCCCTTGTTCGGGACCCCTTCCCGTGACCTTTAGTCTGAAGGAGGGTCTCGACCCGAAACGTCACCCATCCCTTCTCTCAGAGACGCCGGCCTGGTCCCGCTGAGTTACTCCAGCATTTTGTGTCTATCTTCGGTTTAAACCAGCATTCTGCAATGCCTTCCTATACACCACATCAGTTCTGTCCCGTCGCAGGGTACAATTGGCAATCGAATACAACAGCGACCAGTGTTCAAGATAATTAATGCACCTGGCTCCAGTTTATGATACTTAACTTCATCCCCGCGTTGAAACCGCCGGTAAATGATACATTGCATAAACAACCGTGTTTTTTTTTTTTTAAAAGAGTTTACTTCAGTTGTGATTAGTTAACAGTGTAAACCATTTGAACACATACCCCAACCAATGATTTTTCCCAAAACAAAAATCGAGGAAAAAGTCCTGAGTGCATAAATTCCTAATTCACAATCAAGAAACTGCATCAAGGAGCATCGGATAATAATTTGATTTAGACTCCCAATATGATCCATTAGGAACCGCGACCGTTCTGCGTGCTGCACGCACTTGGGCAAATGAAATGCATCGGTCTTTAGCGATTCAGAACTGTGTTCTGCATTGCAACAATGTCATACATATGAGCTCGGAACTGAAGTAGTGTCTGCAGTTTTAGAGCACGGCACAATTATAGGTAATCAAAAGAAAAATAATTAACTTTATCTAACACCTTGGTGAGAAGGGCACGACCCGAAACGTCACCCAGTTATTCTCTCCAGAGATGCTGCCTGGCCTGAACCGCGTGTTACTCCAGCTTTTGTGTGTCTATCTTCAGTGTAAACCAAAGATCATACTGCGGAGCAAGAAAGTCACTCCAAAGATCATAGAGCGGACGCCATGACCAAAGATCATAGATTGGAGCGGAAACGGAAGCCGATTAGGAAATGGCGCTGAGGATTACCCATGACACTACCTACTTTGCTTTTCGATGAGTGGACTATCTTGCTCCGCTCTATGATCTTTGGTTAATACTCTCGGTGATTCCGACTTACGTAAAATAGAAATAGAAGCAGGAGTACACTATGCAGCCCAATATGCCTGTTCACCATTTAATAGAGAGCTGATCTTTTATTCAGTGGCCATTTCCTGTACAAGTCCCTCATCCCATGATTTCCTTAGTATCCACAAATCAATCTGTCTTCACTTGAATGCATTCTGTGACAGTCTCTATAGCACTATCAGATAGAGATTTCCAAAAATTAAACATCACCTGTGAGAAGAATTTTCTCCTCTCTGCCCTGAAATCTGATCCCTTATCTTGATACTGCATTTCTATTCTATGTACCCCAGCCAGGCAAAAACATTGTCTGCATCTACTTGTTCATAACAAGAGGATTTCAATATAGGAGTAAAGAGGTTCTTCTGCAGTTGTATAAGGGCTCTGGTGAGACCACATCTGGAGTATTGTGTACAGTTTTGGTCTCCTATTTGAGGACGGACATCCTTTGTGATTGAAGGCAGTGCAGCGTAGGTTCACAAGATTGATCCCAGGGATGGCGGGACTGTCATATGAGGAAGATTGAAAAGACCTGGCTTGTATTCACTGGAGTTTAGAAGGATGAGGGGGATTCGGCTAAGTCACTGGATGGATTTAAGAGAGAGTTAGATAGAGCTCTAGGGGCTAGTGGAGTCAAGGATATGGGGAGAAGGCAGGCATGGTGTTTATGATAGGCGATGATCATATTGAAGGCGGTGCAGGCTCGAAGGGCCGAATGGCCTACTCCTGCACCTAATTTCTATGTTTCTATGATCAGCCATGATCACAATGAATGGCGGTGCTGGCTCGAAGGGCCGAATGGCCTCCTCCTGCACCTATTTTCTATGTTTGTTGCTGATGATTAACAATGTATTAATTATTTTCATACCTCCTCAGCAAACGACACAACCAATGCTGAAATACAGCACAACCAAGAGAGTGCCAGGCAATGACCGATAGTCTCAAATAAGAGAGTCCAACATGGTCCTCTTATCGGTCAATGGCATTAGCATTGGCAGGTCCTGTGGGAGTGAGGGGCCACCATTGCCCAGGTGAAGAGGGTTTCCTCATCTATGTCCAAGATCGCATACCCTTTATTCATAAACTGTCCCCTGGTTTTAGACTAAACATGTTCCCTGCATTTAGAGATTAAGTGCTTAAGAATTTCAAAGATTCAAAGGTCAGTTTCTTGTCATGTGTACCAATTAAGGTACAGTGAAACTCGAATTACCATACAGCCCTACTAAAAAAAAGCAACAAGACACAACTACATAAGAGTTATCATAAAAATCCACTGCAGCAGTTTCCCCACATTCCTCACTGTGTTGGAAGGCAATAAAGTCCTCTTCCTTCTTATTCTCCCGCGGTGGGGCAGTCGATTGATCTGCAGTCGGGGTGATCAAATCTCTCCCAGCCGGCGATTGAAGTTCCCGTGTAGGGGCCGGTCGAAGCTCCTGTAGCCTGGAGCTCCCGAAGTCGGTCTCTAACCATGACCGCAAGCTCCACGATGTTAAAGTTCGCCGGCTCCCGTGGTTGGGAGCTCCAAGGTCGTCTCCGACAGGGATCCAGCTCATGATGTTAAGTCCGCAGGCCCGCGGTTGGAGATCCTGAAGTCGGTCTCCAGCAGAGACCGCCAGCTCCTCGATGTTCGGGCCCCCATGTGCAGACGAGAGTACGATAAGGAAAAAAATCGCTTCTCCGTTGAGGTAAGAGATTTAAAAAAGTTTCCGCCAACCATCCACCCCCAATATAAACAAGCTTGAGAACACTTAAAAAAAACATTAACACATTTAAAATATTATATAATATAATATAATATATTAATATAATATATAATATATTAATATATATATAATAACATTAAAAATACATTTACAAACAAAAAAGAAGGAAGGGATGAGACAGACTATTGTTTAATGTTTCGATGAGACTTCTGGTAATTCTAGAGAACCAGTCCTCTCTGCTCATTCTCTGAAGCCATCGGTGTCTTCCTCATTACTGCATTTCTATTTGGTGGCATTCTTGGATTTTTGAATATGGGCTTTATGCATTGTTGTCCATATTAGAAAATCATGAAGAAGTATTGTGGAACTAGTGGTGCCCATTGGGCACATCGTACTGCTTACTCACTTACAGCTTGCAAAACAACTATAAATTTTTTCTGTCTCTAAGTCCGTTTTTTTCCGAAGCTGCCACTACCTGTTCAGTTTCATGGCGTTGTGCAAAACAGAAATCTGCTTTAATCAATGCTGTCAGAATATGTAAATTATGTACAACTCTGTTATTTTATTTCACCATCTGCTGCATGGAAGAACAATAACTAGAACAATAGTTTCTGCTTGAAACATTCAAGCCCCTAATGAATCAATTCAGCATATCAATGAAGAAAACTGAATGGTAAGAACACTGCAATCAGCAATCCTCCAAACATTGTGTCATAAGTATGCAGGCTGATGTTCAGAATATCATTTGTTCGCATCAAACAAAGGAGACAGTTTGTGCACCACAAAGTCTTACAACAGGATGAGATAATTGAGGTAATCTAATTTTACAATGTTTTTGAGGGGAAAATATTGACCTCAGAAAGATATTACCCTGCTCTTTGAATACAGTCATAGAGTCATACAGCGCAGAACATATTTGCCATAAGACCCTTGTACGGCCACACAATGCTGGAGGTGTCCTTTGTACAATGTTTCACTGCTGTCTCCACTTTTAGCACTGCTATCAAGAATATGTTCATTTGCTGCAGGTAGAATGTTCTATCCCTTTATCCCTCGCCCTCAATTCAGTAAATCTGACCGAACTGCTATGCTGCTTCTCCCTGCCTACAGGCAGCAATTGAAGAGTGCACCCCCAGAGGTGAGGACTGTTCAGAACTGGTTGGGGGGAGGAGTGGGGGGGGAGGCAGAGGAACAACTCCAGGACTGTTTGGAGTCTGTAGACTGGGCAATGTTCAGGGTCCTGAACGAATACGCCACAGTTGCTGCAGACTTCATAAAGAAATGTGTGGAGGACTGCATCCCAACAAAACCCTTCCAAGTGTTTCCTAACCAGAAAACTTGGATGAACCATGAGATCCGCATTCTTCTGAAGACCAGATCCCGGGCATTCAGGTCTGGAGATACAGAGGTCTACAAGAAGTCCAGATACGACCTTGGTAAGGCCATCAAAAAGGCCAAAAGGGACTTCTGCTCCAAGCTGGAGGATGAGACGGATGTTCGGCAACTGTGGCAGGGCTTGAATGCCATCACCTCCTACAAGGCGAAATCAGGAGGCAGCTCAATTGCCAGCGAAGCATCACTCCCTGACGAGCTCAATGCGTTTTACGCACGCTTTGATAGGGAGAACACTGATGTGCCTTCCCGAGCCCCCATTCGCCGTGATGGTATTTCAGTCACAGTCACAGAGGCCGACGTCAGAAGATCCTTCAGGGGGGTGAACCCTCGGAAAGCGCCTGGACCTGATGGTATACCCGGTCGTGTTCTAAAAACCTGTGCGGACCAACTGGCTGGAGTTTTTACGGACATTTTCAACCTCTCACTTCTGAGGTCTGAGGTTCCCACCTGCTTTAAAAGGGCATCAATAATACCGGTGCCCAAGAAGAGCAAGGTGACGTGCCTCAATGACTATCGACCAGTGGCACTAACGTCTGTGGTGATGAAGTGCTTTGAGAGGTTGATTATGGCGCATATCAACTCCTACCTCGACAAGAACCTCGACCCACTGCAGTTCGCTTACCGCCACAACAGATCAACGGTGGATGCGATCTCACTGGCTCTCCACTCCACTCTGGACCACTTGGACAACAAAAACTCATATGTCAGGCTGTTATTCATTGACTACAGCTCGGCGTTTAATAACATCATCCCCTCCAAGCTGGTTACCAAGCTCTCAGATCTGGGTCTCTGCGCATCCCTCTGCTTCCTCAACTACAGACCACAGTCTGTCCGTATTGGTGGAAATGTGTCATCCTCGATAACAATCAGCACGGGAGCACCTCAAGGCTGCGTGCTCAGCCCCCTGCTTTACTCACTCTATACTCACGACTGTGTAGCCGAATATAGTGTGAACTCCATCATCATGTTCGCAGACGACACCACTGTTGTAGGACGAATCACTGATGGTGATGAGTCAGAGTATAGAAGTGAGATTGACCGATTGACCAAATGGTGCCAGCACAATAACCTGGCTCTCAACACCAGCAAAACCAAGGAACTGATTGTGGACTTTGGAAGGGGTAGGATAGGGACCCACAATCCCGTTTATATCAACAGGACGATGGTGGAAAGGGTCAAGAACTTCAAATTCCTGGGCGTGCATATTTCCGAAGATCTTTCCTGGTCCCAGCACACTGATGCAATTATAAAGAAAGCACATCAGCGCCTCTACTTCCTGAGAAGATTACGGAGAGTCGGTATGTCAAAGAGGACTCTCTCGAACTTCTACAGGTGCACAGTAGAGAGCATGCTGACTGGTTGCATCGTGGCTTGGTTCGGCAACTTGAGCGTCCAGGAGCGGAAAAGAATGCAGAAAGTTGTGACCACTGCCCAGTCCATCATCGGCTCTGACCTCCCCACCATCGAAGGGATCTATCGCAGTCGCTGCCTCAAAAAGGCTGCCAACATCATCAAGGACCCACACCATCCTGGCCACTCACTCATCTCTCCGCTGCCATCAGGTAGAAGGTACAGGAGCCTGAAATCTGGTACATCCAGGTTCAGGAACAGCTTCTTCCCCACAGCCATCAGACTATTAAACTCACCATCAAACAAACTCTGAACTATAACAGCCTATTGCACTTTATCTGTTTATTTATGTGTATATATATGGTCTATGCTATATAGACACACTGAACTGTTCTGTATTTATGCTTACAATACTCTGTTGTGCTGCAGCAAGCAAGAATTTCATTGTCCTATCTGGGACACATGACAATAAACTCTCTTGACTTGACTTGACTTGAACATTGACTTGAATCAGGCCTCCTATTGATTTATTTATTATCTGTTGCGGAACCAATCTAACAGCTTTGTCCTTCAGAACTGATCATTGGTGACCCATTTGTGATGAATGTTGAAATGCGCCTGATAATCCGATAGGACTTTATGCATTCAGAAGACCGTTTCCTCAACTGTGCAACACTCTCCTGTCTTTTTGCAGGGTCTCTTTGTACCAAGTGTCTCATGGTCGACTAAATCAAGTTTTCTGACTCCGTTTCACAAACCAAGACAAAAAGTGCTGGAGTAACTCTGGGTCGCAGCATCTCTTGAGAACATGAATAACAACATTTTGGCTTAGGACTTTCTTGGATTGATTGCAGTAGGGGAGGGAAAATGGTGGGAGTAGAAAGTGGTCAGAAGCGACTGGACCAGGGGGGATAAGATAGATCAAGGGTTTGTAGATGAGTTCCGTGGCACATGATGAAGCAAAATTCATTCCATATTGACCTTTGTTGTTGGCCTCTATTGCCACAGTAAGGTTACACACAAACTGGAGAAACAGCACCTCATTCCACTTGGCTAGCTTACAACCAACGGTATGAATGTTGAATATCAAATATTAGTTAACTAACCAACAACACCCACCCCACTTTTTCCCCTCTTTCCTATGCCCTACTGGATTTACACACATTCTTCCCAATCCTATCCCCCTTTTCCACTTCCAGTATAATCCTTTCCTCTGGCTTCACATTTCACACTTCTCTCCTTTTGTCTTTTCATCTCTGCCTTGTCTATCCATCTACTAATCAACCCCCATCACTAGTATCCACTGATCGCATGCCGGACTTGTCCATCCTCGCCTCTTTTTCAGCTTTTTCCCCCCCACTACAATCAGTCTGAAGAAGGTCCCGGCACAAGTGTCCCCTATCTATGTTCTCCAGAGATACTGCCTGACCACTAAGATACTCCAGCACATGGAGTCTTATTTTTGAAAACCAGCATCTGCAGTTTCTAGACTTTTTTAACCACAAAATACCCTGTTTGAACAAGCAGTAATATTCATTCTGGCATTTTACCACACCTTCCTCTTTCCATATTTTAAATTGCTCTCCAGGGTGCAATCCCTAAGTTGGCCATTTCCTTGGTGTTAATGCTATTTTATCGGCATCAGTTGAACTTGTTTCTAGGTAGCCCGTACCCCCACAATGCAAGCAGATTTTTTCCTTTGTTCATCAATAAATGGAGTGAATTTACTAATCTAAAGGTGCAAACTTGTACGTGATGTTCTTCCCAAGTCTCCCATTAATATGGGGCCAGTGGATATCTGAATATCTGCTATTCGAATCAGGTGACACCGAGACGAAATACCTCATTGTATAACTGTTTTTTTTGGGAAGTTTTTCAAGTTTATTCTTAGATTTAAACCTCCCATGATCATTGGTATGTGGCAGCCAGTTCACTTTAGTTTTGTCTCGTGTACCAAGGTACAGCAAAAGTTTTTGTTGCGGGTAACCAGTCAGCAGAAAGACAAAACATGATTACAACGACTCCATTTACAGTGTATAGATACATGATAAGGGAATAACATTTAGTGCAAGGTAAGCCAGTTAAAATCTGATTATAGGTAGCAGATGGGTCATCCCCAAAGAGGTAGATAGTAGTTCAGCATGCTCTCTGGTTGAGAACTAGGGTGGAGAAAAATCAGCGGAAGAGATGGTTTGGTCCTGGTCTCTTTTTGAGTGAAAAAAATTGAATCGTTCCATAATCCTAGACACCAGAGAAGTTTACACTTACCTGTAAATTAGTAGCCCATTGATTCTGTTGTTTAAGACTGCTTTGGAAACAGTTGGATGAGAAAGTGTATGCAGAATTTAACCACACTGTGCAGAGGTTCTATAAAGTGAGATCATGAATGGAAATTGTCACCAGATTCTAGATGTCATAGGTGGGGGTGTGGTGTGAAATTTTCTGCAGAACATCAACACCCATCTCCCTTTGAGGTGGAGGATTTGTAGTGTGATGGTGGAGAGCAAAGATTCTAGAGGAGCTATAATCTTTGGTGGAGAGATGGTGGAGATGAGCGCAAATGAAGCAATGTGGAGTGTGGTTGGTAGAGATGCATAGAATGGAGGGTCGGCGTGGAGAAGCAGGTTGGGAAGATGATAAAAGGGCAAAGCAATGGGTGGAGGTTCAGGGATTGACGAGTAGGGATTGGCTTACTGTGGCAATTTAAAGAAAATACCCAGGCAGCTCACATCAACTGTGCTATTTGTTGATAATTGTGCGTGCAGTTAGTGTGCTACCTGAAGTAGGGTCCCCAACCCGAAATGTCACCTATTCATGTTCTGCAAAGATGCAGCCTGGCCCACTAAGTTACTCCAACACTTTGTATCTGTTTTTGTAAATCAACATCTTCAGTTCCTTGTGTTTACGTTTTACTGTTGGCTTCTTGCAGTTGGGGTGAGTGTGAGGGCATTTCTGAAGAGAATAGCATTCTGAGTGCAGAACAGGTTGAAGAAGCAATTAAAGATTGGGACAAGTTATTGGTTTGTGACACTGATGTGCGGAGTAACTCCAAAACACAAAGTGCTGGAGTAATCAAATGCAATCAGTGTGAAGAAGGATCCCGGCCTGAAATGTCACCTACCATTCCCTCCACTGATATGCCTGACCACTGAGTTACTCCATCACCTTGTGTCTTGCACAAAATGTCAATGTCCCAGATGTTAGTAAGAGCTTGTTCATATCAGTAAATTTAAACTAATCCTCTGATACCAAATATAATGTTTTCTTTTAAACTCATTCATAACAAGATGTCAGAAACATCGCAAGTCCTAAAATTAATTACTGAGATCAATTTCCCAGCTCTCACATGCAATACATGGACGTAAGGATTCTGGGAATTGGTTCGAATTCAGGTGTGTCCTTCCTGTGGGAAAATGGAGGAAAGGGT
>NW_022630333.1:0-23532 GCF_010909765.2 Amblyraja radiata
CCCCCCCTCCCCATTGCCCACCATACTGCACCAACGTCCCACCAAAGAGGGGATCCAAATTCAAGATCATGTCTCTGTGGCACTGACACAGTCCATGGGACCATGCGGTCTGTCCATTCACCCAAATACCCCAAAAGGTTGACATTCCCTTTGCCTCCGCAGTTGCTGAGGGATATAAGGAGCATAAGATAGACAAAAAGTGCTGGAGTAACTCAGCGGGACAGGCAGCTTGTTTAAGAAGGAACTGCAGATGCCGGAAAATCGAAGGTACACAAGTGCTGGAGTAACTCAGCAGGGACGGGCAGTTTCTCTGGAGAGAAGGTCTTTACTCCGAATCCGACCTCTCTGTCCTGGGCCTCCTCCATGGCCAGAGTGAGCACCACTGGAAATTGGAGGAGCAGCACCCCCATATTTCGCTTGGGCAGTCTGCACCCCAGTGGCATGAACATTGACTTCTCCAATTTCCAGTAGCCCTTGCTGTCTCCTCCCCTTCCCAGCTCTCCCTCAGCCCACTGTCTCCGCCTCTTCCTTTCTTCTTCCCCCCCCCCCCCCCCCCGCACCCTCACATCAGCCTGAAGAAGGGTCTCGACCCGAAACGTTGCCTATTTCCTTCGCTCCATAGATGCTGCCTCACCCGCTGAGTTTCTCCAGCACTTTTGTCTACCTTCAATTTTCCAGCATCTGCAGTTCCTTCTTAAACATGCTGCCTGTCCCGTTGAGTTACTCCAGCACTTTAAGTCTATCATATGCTTTGTGCTCCAGTTTCCAGCATCTCTTGTGTCTTGATGACCCCCTTCTCATCTCAGGGTAGAGGGCTGGGGAAGTACAGTGTGGAAACAGGCCCTTCGGCACAACTTGCCCACACCGACCAACATGTCCCATCTGTACTAGTCCCACCTGCCTGCGCTTGGCCCATATCCCTCTAAACCTGTCCTATCCATGTACCTGTCTACATGCTTTTTCAACGTTATAACAGTCTCAGCCTCAACCACCTCCTCCGGCAGGTACTATTCCATACACCCACCACCCTCTGTGTAAAAAATATCACCTCTCAGGTTCCTATTAAGTATCCCCCCCACCCCCCCCCCCCACCCCCTCCTTAAGCCTATGTCCTCTGGTTTTCGATTCCCCGACACTGCGCAAGAGACTGTGTGTGCAGAGGTGCAGGGTTTCTGTGATGGAGAAGGGTAGGGATTTGGGTGTTGGCATTATTGTGTGATGCGTTACCCTCTCCGCAGCACTGGCAAAGAGCAGCGTCCTCTCCCCATGGAGAGTTTAGTGTAGCTTAGAGATACAGCGTGGAGATAGGCCCTTCGTCCCACCAAGTCCACGCCGACCTGCGATCACCCCCCCCCCCCCCCCCCCCCCCCCCCGCTCACTGGTTCTGCCCATCAGTGACAATTTACACAGGACCAATCAACCTACAATCCCGCACGTCTTTGGAATGTGGGAGGAAACCGGAGCACCCGGAGAAAACCCACACAGTCGCAGGGGGAACGTGCCAACTCCGTACAGACAAGCACCCGTAGTCAGGATCGAACCTGGGTCTCAATAGACAATAGGTGCAGGAGTGGGCCATTCGGCCCTTCGAGCCAGCACCGCCGTTCAATGTGATCATGGCTGATCATCCTCCAATCAGTACCCCGTTCCTGCCTTCTCCCCATATCCCCTGACTCCGCTATTTTTAAGAGCCCTATCTAGCTCTCTCTTGAAAGCATCCAGAGAACCTGCCTCCACCGCCCTCTGAGGCAGAGAGTTCCACAGACTCACCACTCTCTGTGAGAAAAAGTGTTTCCTCGTCTCCGTTCTGGCGCTGTGATGCAGTAACTGTACCGCTGCGCCACCGTGCCGGCGCCCCAGGTCTTTGGAACGAGTTGGGATCAAGGGTTGGGGCAACGGGCAGGTGGGTCAAGGGATTGGGGGGGGTTGAATAGATGTGGGACAATTGTTGTGTTGAATGATAACGGAAACACTCAGCAGGTCAGCCAGCATCCGCGGCAGGGAAGCAGCCAGTATTTCAGGTCAACAACTTGGGGGCAGAGGTAGAGTCAGTGTTCGGGAGTCCAGTTCTCGACTGAACCTCCCTGGCCTTCATTGCCATGTCTTCGCCTTGACCCTCCCTCCCAACCAAGTTGCCAAGGCTTGCTGGTCAGTGATGAGAGGGAATGGATATTAACGCCCCTGTCCCACTTAGGAAACCTGAACGGAAACCTCTGGAGACTTTGCGCCCCACCCAAGGTTTCCGTGCGGTTCCCGGAGGTTGCAGGTGGTTGCCGGAGGTTGCAGGTAGTGGAAGCGGGTAGGGAGACTGACAAAAACCTCCGGGAACCGCACGGAAACCTTGGGTGGGGCGCCAAGTCTCCAGAGGTTTCCGTTCAGGTTTCCTAAGTGGGACAGGGGCATAAGTTCACAAGACTTGTAACCTAACGAGGGTTAGGCAGCAACATTCAGAGCTACCGTGGACCTCTGGAGAGAGCTGTTGAACCATGGGGGTTGCATCTAACCAGAGCCCTCACTATAGGGGTAGATGATCATGGGCCGATGGTTCTGGTTCCGCAGGTGGGCAGCACGGTGGCGCAGCGGTAGAGTCGCTGCCCACCAGCGCCAGAGACCCTGGTTCGATCCTGACCTCAAGTGCTATCTGTGCGGAGTTTGCACGTTCTCCCTGTGACCTGCCTGGGCTTTCAATCCGGTTTCCTCCCACATCTTCAAAGACGTGCAGGTTTGTAGGTTAATTGGGTTTGATGCAGAAAAATGGTGAAATGTCTCTAGTGTGTAGGATAGTGTTAGCGTACGGGGATCGCTGGTCGGCATGGACTCGGTGGGCCGAAGGGCCTGTTTCCACGTTGTTAGCCTAAAGTAAAGTGTGTGAATGTGGACCTGAGTCCTGACATGTTGGCAGTGGTGGATCTCCATTTGCCTTGACCCTCCCATCCCATCGTGACCAGCTACACCTCCATATCTCCAACACATCCATCTCCTTCTCCCTTCCCTCCTCATCTCCCGTTCCCCCTTTACACCGAGCTGTATAGGGCTCTGGTGAGACCACATCTGGAGTATTGTATACAGTTTTGGTCTCCTAATTTGAGGAAGGACATCCCTGTGATTGAGGCAGTGCAGCTTAGGTTCACGAGATTGATCCCTGGGATGGCGGGACTGTCATATGAGGAAAGATTGAAAAGACTAGGATTGTATTCACTGGTGTTTAGAAGGATGAGGGGGAATCTTATAGAAACATATAAAATTATAAAAGGACTGGACAAGCTAGGAGCAGGAAAAATGTTCCCAATGTTGGGCGAGTCCAGAACCGGGGGCCACAGTCTTGGAATGAAGGGGAGGTCATTTAAGACTGAGGTGAGAAAAAACTTTTCTACCCAGAGAGTTGTGAATTTATGGAATTCCCTGCCACAGAGGGCAGTGGAGGCCAAGTCACTGGAAGGATTTAAGAGAGAGTTAGATAGACCTCTAGGGGCTAGTGGAGTCAAGGGATATGGGGAGAAGGCAGGCACGGGTTATTGTGTTTAAGAAGGAACTGCAGATGCTGGAAAATCGAAGGTACACAAAAATGCTGGAGAAACTCAGCGGGTGCGGCAGCATCTATGGAGCGAAGGAAATAGGCAACCTATTCCTCAGACACGGGTTATTGATTGGGGATGATCAGCCATGATCACAATGAATGGCGGTGCTGGCTCGAAGGGCCGAATGGCCTCCTCCTGCACCTATGTTCTATGTTTCTATGACTGCCTCCACACCTTCCCTTCCCTCTTTTTCTTTCTTTCTTTCCTCCCTCCCTCCCTCCCTCCTCTCTCCTCCCCACCCACCTTCTCTCCATCTCCTTCCATCACTGCCTCCTACGACCCATGTTGGCGAGATCCCTTTGTGAAGCTTTGACTTGGCACTGACATTGGAATGAATAGCTGGTGGGAAGGAGGAGAAAGGGGACTACTGTGTACGCCGGCCGTTAAATACAAGGGCTTCCTCCACGTTTAGGGTGACTGCCGCCGGCTGTTAACCCTTTCGCTGCCGCGGTTCCTCAAGTTCCAGTGGAACGAGAGCCCATCGTAGGGTGTCGGAAGGAACTGCAGGTGCTGGTTCACCCCAAAGATAGACGCAAATTGCCGGAGTAACTCAACGGGTCAGGCAGCATTTCCGGAGAGGAGGAACGGATGATGAGTTTGAGTATAGGAGCAGGGAGGTTCTACTGCAGCTGTACAGGGTCTTGGTGAGACCACACCTGGAGTATTGCGTACAGTTTTGGTCTCCTAATCTGAGGAAAGACATTCTTGCCATAGAGGGAGTACAGAGAAGGTTCACCAGACTGATTCCTGGGATGGCAGGACTTTCATATGAAGAAAGACTGGATAGACTCGGCTTGTACTCGCTAGAATTTAGAAGTTTGAGGGGGGATCTTATAGAAACTTACAAAATTCTTAAGGGGTTGGACAGGCTAGATGCAGGAAGATTGTTCCCGATGTTGGGGAAGTCCAGAACTAGGGGTCCCAGTTTAAGGATAAGAGGGAAGTCTTTTAGGACCGAGATGAGAAAATCATTTTTCACACAGAGAGTGGTGAATCTGTGGAATTCTCTGCCACAGAATGTAGTTGAGGCCACAGTTCATTGGCTATATTTAAGAGGGAGTTAGATGTGGCCCTTGTGGCTAAAGGGATCAGGGGGTATGGAGAGAAGGGAGGTACAGGATACTGAGTTGGATGATCAGCCATGATCATATTGAATGGCGGTGCAGGCTCGAAGGGCCAAATGGCCTACTCCTGCACCTATTTTCTATGTTTCTATGTTTGTATGGAAGGAACTGCAGGTGCTGTTTCACACCGAAGATAGATGCAAATTGCCGGAGTAACTCAACGGGTCAGGCAGCATTTCCGGAGAGGAGGAATGGATGATGTTTTGGGTTGAGGCACTGCTTCAGACTGAGTCAGGGGAGAGGGAGGCTGGAGATACGTGGAAGGCTAAGGTGTGAAAAGGACAGATCAAAGAAGGATCAAGGAAATGTAGAATGATTCAGTGTGAGCTGAGGGGAAGGTGACAACGAGGCCTACAATCAGTAAAATTAATGAGAGGGGCAGTGAGACTAGTCGGAGAACTAGGGAGGGGGAGGTATGGAGAGAGAGGGAGAGCAAGGGCTACTTGAAGTTGGAGAAATCAATATTAATTGAACCCGCTGGGCTGTAAGCTGCCCAAGTGAAATACGAGGTGCTGTTCCTCCAATTTGCGCTGGGCCTCACTCTGACAGTGGAGGAGGCCCAGGACGGAAAGGTCAGTGTGGGAATGGGAGGGGGACATTGTAGGGACTGACTGGAGCCATTGTCAATGCTCCAGAAGGCGCTGGCATTTTCAGTCTGTCCCATGCAGGGGGAGGGCCCTGATCCTCTTCTGACCCTTCGTCTCAAAGGCCAGTTTGCTGAGTTACTGCATTGTCCCGTCCGCTGCCTTTTGGTTTTGGGCCAAATCAAGAGTTAAAGGAGACTTCAGTGACGTGGTGCTCGGGAATGCTGCACTTTCATCCCGGGAGAAGTTGGAATAAAAGATGAGGGCAGCCCAAATTAAGTCTCTGGCAACAGTTAAAGGCATGGGCCTAGTTAAAGTTAAGCTTGACTCACAGGCAGGTGGGACCAGTGTAGTTGGGGCATGTTGGTCAGATGGGCATAAGTTCATAAGTGACAGGAGAAGAATTTGAGGATGGACATCCTTGTGATTTAGGCAGTGCAGCGTAGGTTCACGAGATTGATCCCTGGGATGGCGGGATTGTCATATGAGGAAAGATTGTAAAGACTAGGCTTGTCTTCACTGGAGTTTAGAAGGATGAGGGGGGATCTTATAGAAACATATAAAATTATAAAAGGACTGGACAAGCTAGATGCAGGAAAAATGTTGGGTGAGTCCAGAACCAGGGGCCACAGTCTTAGAATAAAGGGGAGGTCATTTAAGACTGAGGTGAGAAAAAACTTTTTCACCAAGAGAGTTGTGAATTTATGGAATTCCCTGCCACAGAGGGCAGTGGAGGCCAAGTCACTGGATGGATTTAAGAGAGAGTTAGATAGAGCTCTAGGGGCCAGTGGTGTCAAGGGATATGGGGAGAAGGCAGGCACGGGTTATTGATAGGGGACGATCAGCCATGATCACAATGAATGGCGGTGCTGGCTCGAAGGGCCGAATGGCCTCCTCCTGCACCTATTTTCTATGTTTCTAATTGGGCCATTCAGCCCATCTAGTCTACCCCACCATTCAATCATGGCTGATCTATCACTCCCTCCTAACCCCCTTCTCCCCATAACCCTTGACACCCGGACTAATCAAGAATCTATCTATCTTTTTAGTTTAGTTTAGTTTAGTTTAGAGATACAGCGTGGAAATAGGCCCTTCGGCCCACCAGGTCCGCGCCGACCGGCGATCCCCGCACATTAATACTATCCTACACTAACTAGGGACATTTTTTACATTTACCAAGCCAATTAACCGGCACGTCTTTGGAGTGTGGGAGGAAACCGAAGATCTCGCAGAAAACTCACGCATGTCCCGGGGGGAGAACGTACAAACTCCACACAGACAGCACCCGTAGTCGGGATGGAACCTGGGTCTCCGGCACTGCATTCACTGTAAGGCAGCAACTCTACCGCTGCGCCACTAAATATCCATTGACTTGGCCTTCACAGCCTTCTGTTGCAAAGAATTCCACAGATTCACCACCCTCTGATGAAAGAAATTCCTCCTCATCTCCTTCCTAAAAGAGATTCTTTTATTCCTTTAATTCTGAGGCTACGACCTCTAGTCCTAGACTCTCCCACTAGTGGAAACATCCTCTCCACCTCCACTCTGCTTTAAAGATATCCATTGGCTTGGCTATTGTCAAATTGGGCCGAAGGGCCTGTTTCCACGCTGTATCTCCCCACATCCCAAATGCATGTAGGTTAACTTGCCCTCTGCATGGCATTCACTGTAAGATTTACAAGCAATGTGCAGGACCAAGTGTACACTGACTGGGAGTGAGTGAACAATCACACAGGGTGGAAACAGGCTCTTGGGCCAAACAAATCCTTCCCTTAGCATCAAGCATTCATTTGCAAGGATCCCATTTTATCCTCCACACATTGCCATCTGCTTCCCGCAGGCTCAACTATTCACCAAATCCAGGGACAATCAACATACCAGCCCCCTCGTCTTTGGGATGTGGGAGGAAACTGGAGCACCTGGAGTAAACCCACGCTGCCACAGGGAGAAGGTGGAACAGAGGAGATTGGGGGGTGGGGGGGGGGGGGGCTGATAGAGGTGTACAAAATAATAAAGGGCATGGGCAGAGAAGATAACAGCAAACTTCTACCAAAAACAGGTGTATCGGCTGGCGATCGGAAGGTAGCCGGTTCGAATCCCGCTTGGAGTGCATACTGTCGTTGTGCCCTTGGGCAAGACACTTCACCCACCTTTGCCTGTGTGTGAATGTGTGTGAGTGATTGGTGGTGGTCGGAGGGGCCGTAGGCGCAGATTGGCAGCCACGCTTCCGTCAGTCTGCCCCAGGGCAGCTGTGGCTACAGAAGTAGCTTACCACCACCGAGTATGACTGAGGAGTGAATGAATAATGCGATGTAAAGCGCCTAGAGTATTAGAAAGGCGCTATATAAATCCCATCCATTATTATTATTATTATTATCTACAGCCGTTGGGCATAGATATAGGGGAAGAGGAATCTAAGGAAGACGTGTCACGGTGGAACATCACACGCCGCCGTTCTGCGACAAGCGGTACATTGGCGCAGCGGTAGAGTCGCTGCCTCATGGCGCCAGAGACCCAGGTTCGATCCTGATCTCAAGTGCTGCCTGCGCGGAGTTCGCACGTTCTCCCTGTGACTTGCGTGGGTTTCCTCCGGGTGCTCCAGTTTCCCCCCCCCACTTCCCAAAGACGCGCAGGTTGATTGGCCCTCTGTAAATTGCCGCTAGGTTGTGCAGGATGGGAATAACACAGAACTAGTGTACGGGGTGATTGGTGGTCGGCACGGACTCGGTGGGCCGAAGGGCCTGTTTCCACGCTGTATCTCTAAACTAAACTAAAGACATTCTTCCCCATTAGGAAATTCATGACTGGGGTTGGCGCAAGGACAGGGAGGGGAAGATAGGTAGTGATTCCACAGAATGGCGGATGCTGGCTCGAAGGGCTGAATGGCCTACTCCTGCACCTATTGTCTATTGTCTATTGATTGGCATGCACCAACCAACTGGGGATGGCATGGTGGAGGGACCAGGGGAAGGAGCATGTTGGTTTAATGAAAGCAACATAGTGCGATGGACAAAGGGATAAGGCCTGGCGTAATGGAGTGAGATACTCACAAGCTATCTGATATCTCTGGTTAAGAACCTTTCCCATCTATGCTAGATAGAGCTCTTAGGGCTAACGGAATCAAGGGATGTGGGGAGAAAGCAGGAACGGGGTACTGATTTTGGATGATCGGCCATGATCATATTGAATGGCGGTGCTGGCTCGAAGGGCCGAATGGCCTACTCGTGCACCTATTTTTCTCTGTTTCTGGCACGTGAACCTACGCTGCACGGCCTCAATCACAAGGATGTCCTTCCTCAAATTAGGAGACCAAAACTGTACACAATACTCCAGATGTGGTCTCACCAGAGCCCTATACAACTGCAGAAGAACCTCTCTACTCCTATATGGAAACCCTCTTGTTTTGTATGCTATCCAGTCAGATCAGTTCCACCCGCTGTGCCGCCCTTGAATTAGCCACACATGGCGATCAGACACACACACACACACACACTTGTCGAGGGGGGGCTGAACTGTGGTGGGTGGTGGGGATGGGGGGGGGAGGGGGGGGTGGTGGGGAGGGTCCAGATTACGGCTGGGTTTGGGAGCAGTGTGGCTCACTGCTGATGGCAAGACCTCTACCTCTATTTCAGGATGACGGCAGCAATGTCTGTGGCATCGGACAGGCCCCGTAGTGGCCTCAGCCTCGGCTCCAGTGTCGGCACCATCGCCTCCCTCGCCAATCCGCTGGGGTCAAAGGTTAGAAAGCTCCACACCCCTCCCCCCCCTCGCCAAATCTCCCCACCCATCCTCCCCCACCCCCACCCTTCCCAGCCCATCCTCACTCTTCCGTTCCCTCCTTCAGACGCCCAGGGAATGGGCTGAGGTGATTCGGCCCACCTGCCATTCTGCAACCCAAGGCCAGCACGGTGGCACATCGGTAGAGTCGCTGCCTCACAGCGCCAGAGACCTGGGTTCGATCCTAGCCACGGGTGTTGTCTGTATGGAGTTTGTACATTTTTTCACCGTGACCCTCGTGGGTTTTCTCCGGGTGCTCCGGTTTCCTCCCGCACTCCAGAGCCGTCCAGGTTTCTAGGTTAATTGGCTTTGGTAAAACTGTAAATTGTCCCTAGTGTGTGTAGGATGGTGTTAGTGTGCGGGGATCGCTGGTCGGAGCGGACTCGGGGCCTGTTTCCAGGCTGTGTCACGAAGCATACACATGCTAATATGTATCTAAGTTCTTATTTATGGCGATGCTTGTACTTAACTGTATACAAAAAATATGTTCACTGTTCCTCGGTACACGTGACTAATAAAGTGCCAGACAACTTGGTCTTTGAGTCCGTGGGGTGACAGACGCCCCATTTTCAGTGGGTCGATTCTATGAGTGACTCTGACATCTCGCTGTGTTTGCCCAGCCCCTCCGACCGCTGAGGAAGGTGCACAACTTCGGCAAGAGGGAGCAGGCGATCAAACGGGACCCCAACTCTGCCACCGTGATGCGGGGCTGGCTGCACAAACAGGTAAAGGGGGGTGGATGGGGAGTGGGGGGGAGGGGATGGGTGGGGAGTGGGGGGTGGGGGGTAGATAGTGGGGGTGGTGGGGGGGGAGGGTGGTGGGGGAGGGGTGGGGTGGGGGGGGGAGTGGGGGGGAGGGTGGGTAGATAGTGGGGGGGGTGTGGGGGTGAGTGGTGGTGGGGGATGGGTGGGGTGGGTGGGGAGTGGGGGGGAGGGTGGGTAGATAGTGGGGGGGGTGGGGGGGAGGGTGGTGGGGGATGGGTGGGGAGTGGGGGGGGGAGGGTGGGTGGGGAGTGGGGGGGGAGGGTGGGTGGGTGGGGAGTGGGGGGATGAGTGGGAGGGGGAGGGTGGGGGGGGGTGGGGGGGGTGGGGGGGAGGGTGGGTGGGGAGGGTGGGTGGGGAGTGGGGCGAGGGTGGTGGGGGATGGGTGGGAGTGGGGGGGGAGGGTGGGTGGGGAGTGGGGGAGGGATGGGTGGGGAGGGTGGTGGGGGATGGGTGGGGATGGGGGGGGAGGGTGGGTGGGGAGTGGGGGGACAGAGGGACTGGACTGACGGAGGGGGGAATAGGGAGCAAAGGGTTGGAGGGAAGAAGCGAGGAGCGTGAGGACTGAGGGAGGGAGCTGGAGTGGGAGTGGGAAGGTGGGGAGGGGAGTGGAGGGAGCTATACCAGGGGGGCGGACATGTGCAGGAAGGAACTGTGCAGATGCTGGTTTAAACTGAAGACAGACACAAAATGCTGGAGTAACTCAGCGGGACAGGCAGCATCTCTGGAGAGAAGGAATGGTTGACGTTTCGGGTCGAGACCCTTCTTCAGACGTGAAGGGTACTGTGGAGGAGGGGGGGTGTGAGAGGGACGAGCAGAGGGGAGAATGGCAGAGATGCAGAGCTGACGTCTCCATCCCCAGGGTGCAAACCCAGCTCCCTACACCTGGTGTCCCCGAGACTGGAGAGGAATGGATGCCCACCCCTTACTAGGGATGGTTTGTGGTCAATGCTGGGAGTTTCCTGTCCATTTCAGATATGGAGCAGGGGCTCCCTCTTGTGGAGAATGAATCCATCTGCAGCCTTGCTCAGAGGTTGTGGGTCAGGGGCAGAGGAGGGGATGCATGGAACACTGCTCAGAGCGTTGGGGAGTAACAGGGACTGTACGCTGGGGAGAGGCAGCTCCTCGGAGTCTGTACCCTGGGTGGAGACCGCACTCGGGAAGCGTGGCAATGCCCAAGAACTGTACCCCGTGGAAAGTTCCCGATGTTGGGGGAGTCCAGAACCAGGGGCCACAGTTTAAGAATAAGGGGTAAGCCATTTAGAACGGAGACGAGGAAACACTTTTTCACCCAGAGAGTTGTGAATCTGTGGAATCATCTGCCTCAGAGGGCAGTGGAGGCCAATTCTCTGGAAGCTTTCAAGAGAGAGTTGGTACACAAAATTGCTGGGGAAACTCAGCGGGTGCAGCAGCATCTATGGAGCGAAGGAAATAGGCGACGTTTCGGGCCGAAACCCTTCTTCAGACCTTTCTTAACCCTTCTTTAGCGAAGTCAAGGGATATGGGGAAAAGACAGGAACGGGGCACTGATTGGGGATGATCAGCCATGATCATATTGAATGGCGATGCTGGCTCGAAGGGCCGAATGGCCTACTCCTGCACCTATACTGACTATTGGGGGAAAGTCACATCCATAAGGAGTCCACCCTGGAGTTATTCGAGATCCTCAGGGATACTCTGGGGAAAGTCGAGGTTTTCAGGGCGTATGCCCCAGGACAGAGTCGGCATCATTATCTTTTCTTTTTTTTTTACACACAAAAATTAATTTAATTGACAATATGTGCAGGAGGAGGCCATTCGGCCCTTCGAGCCAGCACCGCCATTCAATGTGATCATGGCTGATCATCCCCAATCAGTACCCCGTTCCTGCCTTCTCCCCATATCCCCTGACTCCGCAATTTTTAAGAGCCCTGTCTAGCTCTCTCTTGAAAGCATCCAGAGAACCTGCCTCCACCGCCCTCTGAGGCAGAGAATTCCACAGACTCACCACTCTCTGTGAGAAAAAGTGTTTCCTCGTCTCCGTTCTAAATGGCTTATCCCTTATTCTTAAACTGTGTGTGTGGCCCCTGGTTCTGGACTCCCCCAACATCGGGAACATGTTTCCTGCCTCTAGCGTGTCCAAACCCTTAACAATCTTATATGTTTCAATGAGATGCCCTCTCATCCTTCTAAACTCCAGAGTGTACAAGCCCAGCCGCTCCATTCTCTCAGCTTATGACAGTCCCGCCATCCCGGGAATTAACCTTGTAAACCTACGCTGCACTCCCTCAATAGCAAGAATGTCCTTCCTCAAATTAGGGGACCAATTTAGTAGACCAAATTAGGGGACCAATCAAATTAGTAACCCCGGGAAAGGGCAGGCAGCCGGCTCGGGCAGAGTGCTTGCCCGTGCCTCGACCATGGGAGAATCAG
The DNA here is from genome assembly GCF_010909765.2 of Amblyraja radiata. NCBI lineage: Eukaryota > Metazoa > Chordata > Chondrichthyes > Rajiformes > Rajidae > Amblyraja > Amblyraja radiata. Next base: position 12,237 of record NW_022630333.1, read on the forward strand.
CTCCCTGTCAGCTTGTGCTGGGAGTGTTTTACTCACTGCTGGGATGGCAAGGTCTCTCTGCAATTCCGCTGAGCTGATGGCTTCTCTCTACCTTCCAGGACAGCTCTGGGCTGAAACTGTGGAAACGAAGATGGTTCGTCCTGTCTGACTTCTGTCTCTTCTACTACCGAGGTAAGGGACCCTGGAGACCACTCCCCCTCGAGCTGTTCCTCCCCGGCCAGGCTGAGCTGCCTCCCCGAGGAGCGGAACGTTCTGCTGCTAATTGGTTTCACCGGGGTTGGCCAGTGTTCTGCAGAGGTCCCTCCACTCTGGATCAATGTGGATGGTCCGAGCCTTCTGGAGACCAGGGTCTGTGGCCCCCACGCTCACCACACACACACACACACTAAACATACACAACACGCACACGCTCATACACATTCACCACCCACACACATCTCACACACACACTACACACACACAACACGCACACGCACACACGCTCACTACACACACATCACGCACACACACATCACGCACACACACGCTCACTAATAATAATAATAATGGATGGGATTTATATAGCGCCTTTCTAATACTCAAGGCGCTTTACATCACATTATTAATTCACTCCTCAGTCACACTCGGTGGTGGTAAGCTACTTCTGTAGCCACAGCTGTCCTGGGGCAGACTGACGGAAGCGTGGCTGCCAATCTGCGCCTACGGCCCCTCCGACCAGGACTCTGGTCCTGTACACGGGGGGGAAATGGAGTAGGACTGGCCAAAGTTTTGTGCCTTCCACCACAGTGATGGATGATGTGGTGGATGTTTGTGTTACAGTTTTATTGTGTGTTCTTTATTATTGTACTGCTGCTGACAACCCAAATTTCCACCAACCCTGGTTGTGTGGCAATAAATTATATCTATCTATCTATCTATCTACCAATCACTCACACACATTCACACACATTCACACACACGCGCTCAAGTTCAAGTTCAAGTGAGTTTATTGTCATGTGTCCCTGTATAGGACAATGAAATTCTTGCTTTGCTTCAGCACACAGAACATAGTAGGCATTTACTACAAAACAGATCAATGTGTCCATATACCATTATATACATATATACACACATGAATAAATAAACTGATAAAGTGCAAATAACAGAAAATGGGTTATTAATAATCAGAGTTTTGTCCGAGCCAGGTTTAATAGCCTGATGGCTGTGGGGAAGTAGCTATTCCTGAACCTGGTTGTTGCAGTCTTCAGGCTCCTGTACCACACACCACACACACCACACACACCACACACACCACACACAACACACAAACACACGCACAAACACACTCACCACAAACGCAACATGCGCAAATACGCGCTCATCACACACGACCACAACACGCACACGCACAGTGCACGAACACTCAGAGCACACACCCTTGCACACTCACTGCATACATATACACTCACTGCATGCCAACACACACACTGCATGCACACACTCACTGCATGCAAACAAGCACACTCACGGTTCACATGGAGGTATGTGCAAACAGACATGTACACACATGTTGCTTGGGGTGATTTGAGATCATCAGGGAGTCCACCCCAGGGAGGGTGAACAACCTCCGGTAGTGTACCCTGGGGAGATGGAGTGGCGGTGTGAGAGTGGGAAGCAGGGACGGGAGGGAGTGTATGGGTGGGGGGGTGGGGGTGGGGTGTGTGAGAGGGACGAGCGGAAGGGAGAAGGGCAGAGATGGCCCCCATCCATTACCGAAAACCTAACCCCTCACCTTCCCTCTGGGGAAAGTTGATGGGGGGGGGGGATGGAGAACGAATTGGGTCAGTTAAGATTGATGAAATGGGCGATAGACACAAAAAGCTGGAGTAACTCAGCGGGGCAGGCAGCATCTCTGGAGAGAAGGAATGGGTCGAGACCCTTCGTCAGACGGGTGATTGATGGATAGCAGGAGGCTCAATGGGCCGAAGGGCCTGTTTCAGTGCTGTATTTTTCTGTAACTGGAAGCACTCCGAGGTGGAGAAGGATCGATGGGCTTCCATTAGCTGTGGCACCCTGTCTGGGAGTCTGGTCCACACCCCATTGCCCAGTTACCGTTGGACAGACCACAATGTCCGTTACAGCCACTGTAGGTTATTCCAACCCTCACGGTCACGGGAAAATCACCAGCCGGCTCCCACCGTTGTCACGGGAGCAGGGAAAGCCTGGGATGCAGAGATAGTGATTCCATGATCCTTGTTCTCCACAGACAGTCGGGAAGAACGGATCCTGGGGAGCATTCCAATGCCGAGTTACAACATCTCAGCGATCGACCCACAAGACCGGAAGAGCCGGAAATTTGCTTTCAAGGCACAGTCCAGATGGGAATTTGTTTTGCATTTGGGAATGTGGGATGTCAACGTTGCGGTGTGTTGGGTGGTTGGGCTGGTTATGGGCAGGGCTGGAGATTGACCATGTCCCTATCCATCTCACTCCCCGCCTTCCCGGGACCTCTTTCCATGAACCACAATAACCGGGGCTACCACCAAGCAATCCTTCACATTTCGTGCGGTCCTGATCCAACAAGCTCATCCCTGCCCATCAACCCATCATCTCCAGCCATCTCAACCCAACCCTCCTACCAGGGTCCATTGCAGAGACTTGCAGCTGCCCTGCTCTGATCTTCCTGCTCTGATCTGCTGCAGTTGGAACTCCTAAGATGGACACAAAGTACTGGAGCATCTCAGCGGGACAGGCAGCATCTCTGGAGAACATGGATAGTTGACGTTTCGCATCATGACCCTACTTCAGACTGAAGCCCTCTCAGTCTGAAGACGGGTCTCGACTCAAGACGTCAACTATTCCTTCTCTCCAGAGATGCTGCCTGTCCCGCCGAGTTACTCCAGCATTTTGCACCTATTTTCGGTGTAAACCAGCATCTGCAGTTCCTTCCTACACTTGTTTGAGCTCTTGCATTTGAGACTTCTCTCTTGTTTCTCTTACTCCCATTTTACTAAACCCTACTGGACCTGACCCTATCCTGTTCATTCTGAATCCCACTGGATCAAACTCAGTTCCATTCATCCCCATCGTGTCGAATCCCTCAGTTCCATTCACTCCCCTTGTTCAGAATGCAGATGGATAAAACCACAAGTGAAACACAAAGTGCTGGAGGAACTCAGCGGGTCAGACAGCATCTGCGGATGGAATGGACAGACGATGCTTCGGGTCGGGACCTTCAGTCTGACGAAGGGTACCGACCCGAAATCTCATCTGTCCATTCCCTCCACAGATGCTGCCTGACCCGCTGAGTTACTCCAGCACTTTGTGTTTTGATCAAGATTCCAGCACCTCCAGATCAAACCCCACCTCACTCATTCCTAATTTATAAAATCGCTCTGGATAAAATGTATTCCCATTCACTCCCAGTTTCCGGAATCCCTGCTCCATTTACTCCCATTGCTAAGAATCCCCCCCAAAACTCTCCCATTCCCATTTAGTTCCTTGTCCTCTGGAGCTGGAGTGTTGATCCTTTGTAGTTTAGTTTAGAGATACAGTATGGAAACAGGCCCTTCGGCCCACCGAGTCCGTACTAACCAGCGATCCCTGTACACTTACACTATCCTACACACGCTGGGGACAATTTACAGAAGCCAATTAACATACAAACCTGTACGTCTTTGGAGTGTGGGAGGAAACCGGAGCACCCGGAGAAAACCCACGCGGTCACAGGTACAGGCTTGTAAGTGAATTGTAAGGGGATCTCATTGAAACATATAAGATTATTAAGGGTTTGGACACGCTAGAGGCAGGAAACATGTTCCCGATGTTGGGGGAGTCCAGAACCAGGGGCCACAGTTTAAGAATAAGGGATAAGCCATTTAGAACGGAGACGAGGAAACACTTTTTCTCACAAAGAGTGGTGAGTCTATGGAATTCTCTGCCTCAGAGGGTGGTGGAGGCCGATTCTCTGGATGCTTTCTAGAGAGAGCTAGATAGGGCTCTTAAAAATAGCGGAGTCAGGGGATATGGGGAGGAGGCAGGAACGGGGTACTGATTGGGGATGATCAGCCATGATCGCAGTGAATTGTGGTGCTGGCTCGAAGGGCCGAATGGCCTACTGCTGCACCTACTGTCTATTGTCTATTGAATTGGGTTTGGTTAAAAAAAAAATCTCAATTGTCCCTAGTGTGTAGGATAGATCTAGTGTATGGGGATCACAGGTCGGCAAGGACTCGATGGGCCGAAGGACCTGTTTCCGCACTGTATCTCTAAACTAAACGGAGGGGAGGAAGTTGTTCCTGAGAGAAGCCTGATAGCAGAGGTGCTCAGCTGCAGCTCCAGACTCCAGACCCAAGTGAAGGTGTCAGAGGTTATGGGGAGAAGGCAGGAGAATAGGGTTAGGAGGGAGAGATAGATCAGCCACGACTGAATGGCGGAGTAGACTTGATGGGCCGAATGGCCTAATTCTGCTCCTATCACTTATGAATTTATGAAGAGGACATAGGTTTAAGGTGAGGAGGGAAAAGGTTTAATAGGAAACTGTTTTTTAGACCAAGGTGCTGGGTAAATGGAACCAGCTGCCGGAGGAGATAGATGAGGCAGGTACTAGCACACCGTTGATGAAGCATGTAGACTTGTGAACTACTGTGAGTTCCCGAGAGTGCGGAGAGTCTGACTGACGTAACCTCTCCCCACCCCCAGGCTGAGCACCCGGGAATGAGGACGTACTGCTTCAGCGCTGACACTCAGGACGACAGGAATGGATGGATCAGGGCCATGGGCCAGTCGGCACGCGTGGAGACTGACTTCACCGGGTAAGGAGGAGGGTCTGAAGAAGGGTCTCGACCCGAAACGTCACCCATTACTGATATCCAGGCATGCTGCCTCCAGCATTTGGTGTCTATCTAAGGAGGAGGTCACTTCAGCGTTTCCCCTCAGCTCCACACACACCCCATACTGCAGTGGGACAGAATGCCAACAGACCAGACCCCATCCTATTCATCCCCACGGTGTAGAGACTAGACAGTAGACAATAGGTGCAGGAGTAGGCCATTCGGCCCTTCGAGCCAGCACCGCCATTCAATGTGATTATGGCTGATCATCCCCAATCAGTACCCCGTTCCTGCCTTCTCCCCATATATCCTGACTCTGCTATCTCTAAGAGCCGAGAGATAGATAGTAGCTCTCTCTTGAAAGCATCCAGAGAACCTGCCTCCATCGCCCTCTGAGGCAGAGAATTCCACAGACTCACCACTCTCTGTGAGAAAAAGTGTTTTCTCGGCTCCGTTCTAAATGGCTTACTCCTTATTCTTAAACTGTGTGGCCCCTGGTTCTGGACTCCCCCAACATCAGGAACATGTTTCCTGCCTCTAGCGTGTCCAAGCCCTTAACAATCTTATATGTTTCAATGTGATGCCCTCTCATCCTTCTAACTCCAGAGTGTACAAGCCCAGCCGCTCCATTCTCTCAGCATATAACAGTCCCGCCATCCCGGGAATTAACTTTGTAAACCTACGCTGCACTCCCTCAATAGCAAGAATGTCCTGCCTCAAGGAATTTGGAGCACCCGGACAAAACCCACGCAGGTCACGGGGAGAATGTAGCAGCTCCCCGTACAGACAGCGCCCGTAGTCAGGATCGAACCCGGCTTTCTTAGCGCTGTAAGGCAGTTGTATAGGGCTCTGGTGAGACCACATCTGGAGTATTGTGTACAGTTTTGGTCTCCTAATTTGAGGAAGGGCATCCTTGCGATTGAGGCAGTGCAGCGTAGGTTCACGAGATTGATCCCTGGGATGGCGAGACTTTCATATGAGGAAAGATTGAAAAGACTAGGCTTGTATTCACAGGAGTTTAGGAGGATGAGGGGGAATCTTATAGAAACATATAAAATTATAAAAGGACTAGACAAGCTAGATGCAGGAAAAATGTTCCCAATGTTGGGCGAGTCCAGAACCAGGGGCCACAGTCTTAGAATAAAGGGGAGGCCATTTACGACTGAGGTGAGAAAAAACTTTTTCACCCAGAGAGTTGTGAATTTGTGGAATTCCCTGCCACAGAGGGCAGTGGAGGCCAAGTCACTGGATGTATTTAAGAGAGAGTTAGATAGAGCTCTTGGGGCTAGTGGAGTCAAGGGATATGGGGAGAAGGCAGGCATGCGTTATTGATTGGGGATGATCAGCCATGATCACAATGAATGGCGGTGCTGGCTCGAAGGGCCGAATGGCCTCCTCCTGCACCTATTTTCTATGTTTCTATGACAGGGGCATAAGGCAGCAACTCTCTGCCGCTGTTCCACCTTTATTGACGCTCGCACTGTTTGGATTGTCCTCACAGCTTCCACTCGACCAAGGTTTCAAAGCCCGTTCCCCAGGAGCGTCAATATTGCAGCTACAAGGATCTCACCGGGTCGGCCCTCCAGCACAACAACGCCCAAAGTGCCGAGTCGCTGGAGATCGCCAACCTCTCCAAGGCGGACCCCTGGATCAAGCTGCAAGAGGCGGGGACGGAAGCACGCCGGCACGGGTCCCTGCTTCCCACCGACAGCCACCGAGCGGATACATCATTCACCATCTCCCTGGAGCGGCTGACCCCACCGGCCCGCAACGGCGCTGTACCCCCTCCCACTCCCACCAGCGCCTTCCACAGCGCGGTGTTCAACTTCGAGGGCAGCCCCAAGCCTGAGCTCACGGCCAAGGACGTCCAGAGAACCACCTCACTTTCACATGTCGAACAGTGGGTTCAGTCGCAGAAGGAGGAGCTGCCAGATGGACAGGAGGATGAGTAAGTACACAACAGATCTGCCCGAGAAAGGGTCTCAACCCCAAACGACACCCATTCCTTCTCTCCAGAGATGCTGCCTGACCCGCTGAGTAAATCCAGCATTTTGTGTCTATCTTCGAACAAAACTGTCCTGTCCTCCTGATTAATTTTACTGTTTGTATGCCTCGCTGTCAGCTTCCCTTCAGCCAACGATGAACCAATTTATACTTCCTTGATCGACATCCCCTTTGATGTGTTTTCACACCTTGCCCTTCCATATCTCTAGTCTCCATCTCCCCTGACTCTTTCTCGACCTGAAACGTCACCCATTCCTTCTCTCCAGAGATGCTGCCCGTCCCGCTGAGTTACTCCAGCATTTTGTGTCTATCATCGAGAACAAAACTCCTGTTGAATCCCAATCAATATGTGGCCCATACACTGTGAGGTTGTACAATGCGATGCAATACAAGATAACTTTATTTATCCCGGGGGGGGAAATTGATCTACCAATAGTCATAAACAACACAAAATACATGAAACATACATGAATACATCTAAATGGCGACAAGTTGGGAAAAGGGGAAGTACAACGGGATCTGGGGGTCCTTGTGCATCAGTCTATGAAAGTAAGCATGCAGGTACAGCAGGCAGTGAAGAAAGCGAATGGCATGTTGGCCTTTATAACAAGAGGAATCGAAAATAAGAGCCAAGGGGCCCTTCTACAGTTGTACAGAGCCCTAGTGAGACCACACCTGGAGTATTGTGTGCAGTTTTGGTCCCTTAATTTGAGGAAGGACTTCCTTGCTATTGAGGGAGTGCAGCGTAGGTTTACCAGGTTAATTCCCGGGATAGCGGGACTGTCACATGCTGAGAGAATGAAGCGGCTGGGCTTGTACACTCTGGAGTTTAGAAGGATGAGAGGAGATCTCATTGAAACATATAAGATTGTTAAGGGCTTGGACACGCTAGAGGCAGGAAACATGTTCCCGATGTTGGGGGAGTCCAGAACCAGGGGCCACAGTTTAAGAATAAGGAGTAAGCCATTTAGAACGGAGACGAGGAAATACTTTTTCTCACAGAGAGTGGTGAGTCTGTGGAATTCTCTGCCTCAGAGGGCGGTGGAGGCAGGTTCTCTGGATGCTTTCAAGAGAGAGCTAGATAGGGCTCTTAAAGATACGGAGTCAGGGGGTATGGGGAGAAGGCAGGAACGGGGTACTGATTGGGGATGATCAGCCACGATCACATTGAATGGCGGTGCTGGCTCGAAGGGCCGAATGGCCTACTCCTGCACCCATTGTCTATTGAAACATGAAATTAAAGTGACAAGTGGAAAGGTTTGGGGGATGTAGAAAGATTGGGGGGGAGGGGGGGGGTTGAGGAGTCAGTCAGTTTCAGTCTACCCCATTACAGAAGGGGGAGGAGTTGTACAGTTTGATAGCCACAGAGAAGAAGGGTCTCCCGTGGCGTTCTGTCCTGTATCTTGTTGTAGATTGTCCTTGGATTTTTTGATGGGGCCGGTCTCAGTTAACAGTTAACACATTACAAAGAGAGAAGGGTTGAAGAAGGGTTTCGGCCCGAAACGTTGCCCATTTCCTTCGCTCCTCCATAGAAGCTGCTGCACCCGCTGAGTTTCTCCAGCATTTTTGTCTACCTACAAAGAGAGATTCCAAGGTTAGCTGTTTCAATTTACCCACCGACCCGCACATCGTTGGGATGTGGGAAGAAACCGGAGCACCCGGAGGAAACCCGCGCGGTCACACAGGGAGAACGTGCAAACTCAACACAGATAGCACCCGAGGTCAGGGTCGAACCTGTGTCCCTGGCGTTGTGAGGCAGCAGCGTAACACTGCGCCACTGTGCCGCCAGCGTGTGATGTATCGGGAGAGTGTCCCTGTGTTTGTAAACACGGCACCATTATGTCACCCTCCCTGTCTGTACACACAGCGTTACCCGGTGCATTGAGCTGTGCCGGTCGCGGGTAAATCATTACGGCATCTCGGTCTGGGAGAGCTGAGAGTGGGGAAAGAGGAGGTCACCATTAACCCGGAGAAATCGCTGAGTGATCAGCAACCACAGTAACCATTAATACCAGCACCGGCCGGGCTGAACGTTGATGGGGCAAGGAGGTCAAAACTCTGAACATTAATAACCCATTATCTGTTATTTGCACTTTATCAGTTTATTTATTCATGTGTGTATATATTTATACAATGGTATATGGACACATTGATCTGTTCTGTAGTCAATGCCTACAGAATACTCATCCATACCCCGTAACACTGCTCTCTCTCCCCATCCCCGCACTCGCAACAAGGGCAGAGTCCCTCTGGTCCTCACCTTTCAGTCCACCAGCCGGCAAATACAACACATAATCCTCCGCCATTTCCGCCACCTCCCACGTGACCCCACCACTCGCCACATCTTCCCATCTCCCCCCATGTCTGCCTTCCGCAAAGACCGCTCCCTCCGCAACTCCCTCGTCAATTCTTCCCTTCCCTCCCGCGCCACCCCCTCCCCGGGCACTTTCCGTTGCAACCGCAAGAAATGCAACACCTGTCCCTTCACCTCCCCCCTCGACTCCATTCAAGGACCCAAGCAGTCGTTCCAGGTGCGACAAAGGTTCACCTGTATCTCCTCCAACCTCATCTACTGCATCCGCTGCTCTAGATGTCAGCTGATTTACATCGGGGAGACTAAGCGGAGGTTGGGCGATCGTTTCGCCGAACACCTCCGCCCAGTCCGCAATAACCAACCTGACCTCCCGGTGGCTCAGCACTTCAACTCCCCCTCCCATTCCCAATCCGACCTCTCTGTCCTGGGTCTCCTCCATTGCCAGAGTGAGCAACAGCGGAAATTGGAGGAACAGCACCTCATATTCCGTCTGGGGACCTTGCGTCCGGATGGCATTAACATTGAATTCTCCCAATTTTGCTAGCCCTTGCTGTCTCCTCCCCTTCCTTAACCCTCTAGCTGTTTCCTCCCACCCTCCCATCCGCCCGCCCTCGGGCTCCTCCTCCTCCCCTTTTTCCTTCCTTCTCCCCCCCCCCCACCCCCCATCAGTCTGAAGAAGGATTTTGGCCCGAAACGTCGCCTATTTCCTTCGCTCCATAGATGCTGCTGCACCCGCTGAGTTTCTCCAGCAATTTTGTGTACCTTCAATGCCTACTATGTTCTGTTGTGCTGAAGCAAAGCAAGAATTTCATTGTCCTATCAGGGACACATGACAATAAACTCTCCTGAATCTTGATCGGTGTTGGCAGAGGCCCAGCCCCATTTCCAGGAACTGTCAGCGTTTCAGGCTCTTAGTTCAGAGATGACCCCGTCATCTTTGTCCAGAAAGGCACAGCGTCAATCATTGTTGAGGATGGGTTACACTCTCTGTGGAATGCCCTCAGCGTTCCTCATCAATGACTTGCTCGCAACGAATGTCCTGAAGTTAACAGGTTATTAAATAACCGCCAGCTGCCAAGCAGCAAGCATGGTGAACTAACACATCCCCCGTTCCTTTAAGATGAGTAGGAAGGGACATCTCTTAGCGGCTCGTAACGCTAACGGCAGGTACTCGGGAAACGCGGTAAGCTCGTGAAGATTTTTCAACATGTTGAAAAACGTCCACGAGAGCCCCGAGTACCCACGAGCGGCTATTACCGTAATTCTCCGAGTTCGAATCAGGTTGAAACTCGGGAGAACTCTTGAATTTACTCGTACAGTGGGACAGCCCCTTTACCTGATGCCCCGAGTACCTGCGGCTGGCATAACGAGCCGCTACGATATATCCACGGCCTCCTAAGGACTCGTTACGAACATTCTGCGAGTTTGAAAACTCGGGAGAATTCGTGAATAAGTCGGGAAAGTGGGACAGGCCCTTTACATCACTGATAATGTGTTCAGGAGCATCAAGAGATGTAAATCGGTGGCCGATTAGGATAAGGGGAGATGCAACGAGACCTGGGTGTCATGGTACACCAGTCATTGAAAGTGGGCATGCAGGTGCAGCAGGCAGTGAAGAAAGCGAATGGTATGTTAGCATTCATAGCAAAAGGATTTGAGTATAGGAGCAGGGAGGTTCTACTGCAGTTGTACAGGGTCGTGGTGAGACCACACCTGGAGTATTGCGTACAGTTTTGGTCTCCAAATCTGAGGAAAGACATTCTTGCCATAGAGGGAGTACAGAGAAGGTTCACCAGACCGATTCCTGGGATGGCAGGACTTTCATATGAAGAAAGACTGGATAGACTCGGCTTGTACTCGCCAGAAATTAGGAGATTGAGGGGGGATCTTATAGAAACGTACAAAATTCTTAAGGGGTTGGACATGGCTAGATGCAGGAAGATTGCTCCCGATGTTGGGGAAGTCCAGGACAAGGGGTCACAGTTTAAGGATAAAGGAGAAATCCTTTAGGACCGAGATGAGAAAAACATTTTTCACACAGAGAGTGGTGAATCTCTGGAACTCTCTGCCACAGAAGGTAGTTGAGGCCACAGTTCATTGGCTATATTTAAGAGGGAGTTAGATGTGGCCCTTGTGGCTAAAGGGATCAGGGGGTATGGAGAGAATG
>NW_022630334.1:0-23454 GCF_010909765.2 Amblyraja radiata
ACAATGTCCCAAACCTCAACAATGTCCAAACCCTCAACAATGTCCCAACCCTCAACAATGTCCCAAACCCTCAACAATGTCTAAACTCTCAACAATGTCCCAAACTCTCAACAATGTCCCAAACCCTCAACAATGTCCCAAACTCTCAACAATGTCCAAACTCTCAACAATGTCCCAAACTCTCAACAATGTCCCAAACCCTCAACAATGTCCCAAACCCTCAACAATGTCCAAACCCTCAACAATGTCCAAACCCTCAACAATGTCCCAAACCCTCAACAATGTCCAAAACCTAAACAATGTCCCAACTCTCAACAATGTCCAAACCCTCAACAATGTCCAAAACTCTCACCAATGTCCAAACCTCAACAATGTCCCAAACCCTCACAAGTCCCAAACTCTCAACAATGTCCCAAACTCTCAACAATGTCCCAAACCCTCAACAATGTCCCAAACCCTCAACAATGTCCAAACCCTCAACAATGTCCCAAACTCTCAACAATGTCCCAAACCCTCAACAATGTCCCAAACCCTCAACAATGTCCCAACCCCTCAACAATGTCCCAAACTCTCAACAATGTCCCAAACCCTCAACAATGTCCCAAACCCTCAACAATGTCCAAACTCTCAACAATGTCCAAACCCTCAAAAATGTCCCAAACCCTCAACAATGTCCAAACCCTCAACAATGTCCAAAACCCTCAACAATGTCCAAACCCTCAACAATGTCCCAAACCCTCAACAATGTCCCAAACTCTCAACAATGTCCAAACCCTCAACAATGTCCAAACCCTCAACAATGTCCCAAACCCTCAACAATGTCCCAAACCCTCAACAATGTCCCAAACCCTCAACAATGTCCCAACCCTCAACAATGTCCCAAACTCTCAACAATGTCCCAAACCCTCAACAATGTCCCAACTCTCAACAATGTCCCAACCCTCAACAATGTCCCAACTCTCAACAATGTCCCAACCCTCAACAATGTCCCAAACCCTCAACAATGTCCCAAACCCTCAAAAATGTCCCAAAACCTCAATAATGTCCAAACCCTCAACAATGTCCCAAACCCTCAACAATGTCCCAAACCCTCAAAAACTCCCAAACCCTCAAAAATGTCCCAAACTCTCAAAAACTCCCAAACCCTCAAAAATGTCCCAAACCCTCAAAAACTCCCAAACTCTCAAAAATGTCCCAAACTCTCAAAAACTCCCAAACCCTCAAAAATGTCCCAAACCCTCAACAATGTCCCAAACCCTCAACAATGTCCCAAACCCTCAACAATGTCCCAAACCCTCAACAATGTCCAAACTCAACAATGTCCAAACCCTCAACAATGTCCCAAACCCTCAAAAATGTCCCAAACTCTCAAAATGTCCCAAACTCTCAAAAACTCCCAAACTCTCAAAAATGTCCCAAACCCTCAACAATGTCCCAAACCCTCAACAATGTCCAAACCCTCAACAATGTCCCAAACCCTCAACAATGTCCCAAACCCTCAACAATGTCCCAAACCCTCAACAATGTCCAAACCCTCAACAATGTCCAAACCCTCAACAATGTCCCAAACCCTCAACAATGTCCCAAACCCTCAACAATGTCCCAAACCCTCAACAATGTCCAAACCCTCAACATGGTCCAAAACCCTCAACAATGTCCCAAACCCTCAACAATGGTCCCAAAACCCTCAACAATGTCCCAAACACTCACAATGTCCCAAACACCTCAACAATGGTCCCAAACCCTCAACAATGTCCCAAACCTCAACAATGTCCCAAAACCCCTAACAATGTCCAAACCCTCAAACAATGTCACCAAACCCTCAACAACTGTCCCCAAACCCCCCCCCCCCTCAACAATGTCCCAAAACCCTCAACAATGTCCCAACCCTCAACAATGTCCCTAAACCTCTCAACAATGTCCCAACCCTCAACAATGGTCCCAAACCCTCAACAATGTCCCAAACCCTCAACAATGTCCCAACCCTCAACAATGTCCCAAACCCTAACAATGTCCCAAAACCCTCAACAATGTCCCAAACTCCTCAACAATGTCCCAAACCCTCAACAATGTCCAAACCCTCAATAATGTCCAAAACCCTCTCAACAATGTCCCAAACCCTCAACAATGTCCAAACCCTCAACAATGTCCCAAACCCTCAACAATGTCCCAACCTCTCAACAATGTCCCAAACCCTCAACATGTCCAAACTCCTCAAAATGTCCAACTCCTCAACAATGTCCCAACCCTCAAACAATGTCCAAACCCTCAACAATGTCCAAACCCTCAACAATGTCCCAAACCCTCAACAATGTCCCAAACCCTCAAACAATGTCCCAAACTCTCAACAATGTCCCAAACCCTCAACAATGTCCCAACCCCTCAACAATGTCCAAACCCTCAACAATGTCCAAACCCTCAACAATGTCCCAAACCCCTCAACAATGTCCAAACCCTCAACAATGTCCCAAACCCTCAAAGATGTCCCAAACTCTCAACAATGTCCCAAACCCTCAACAATGTCCCAAACCCTCAACAATGTCCCAAACTCTCAAAAATGTCCCAAACCCTCAACAATGTCCCAAACTCTCAACAATGTCCCAAACCTTTCAAACAACTGTCCAAACTCAACAATGTCCCAAACTCGCACAATGTCCCAAACTCTCAACAATGTCCCAAACCCTCAACATGTCCCAAACTCTCAACAATGTCCCAAACCCTCAACAATGTCCCAAACTCTCAACAAATGTCCCAAACTCTCAACAAGTCCCAAACCCTCAACAATGTCCAACATCTAACAAGTCCAATTCCACAACAATGTCCCAAACCCTCAACAATGTCCCAAAACTCTCAACAATGTCCCAACCCTCAACAATGTCCAAACTCTCAACAATGTCCCAACTCTCAAAAAGTCCCCAAACTCTCAACAATGTCCCAAACTCTAAGAAATGTCCCAAAACCCTCAACAAATGTCCAAACCTCTCACAATGTCCCCAAACTCCTAAACTATGTCCCAAATCTCAAAAACTGTCCCCAAACCTCTTCAACTAATGTCCCCAACTCTCAACAATGTCCAACACCCCTCAACAATGTCCCAAACCCTCAACAATGTCCCAAACCTCAACAATGTCCCAAACCCTCAACAATGTCCAACTCTCAACAATGTCCAAACCTCAACAATGTCCCAAACCCTCAACAATGTCCCAAACCCTCAACAATGTCCCAAAACCCTCAACAATGTCCCAAACCCTCAACAATGTCCCAAACCCTCAACAATGTCCCAAACTCTCAACAATGTCCCAAACCCTCAACAATGTCCCAAACCCTCAACAATGTCCAAACTCTCAACAATGTCCCAAACCCTCAACAATGTCCCAAACCCTCAACAATGTCCAAACCCTCAACAATGTCCAAACCCTCAACAATGTCCCAAACCCTCAACAATGTCCAAACCCTCAACAATGTCCCAAACTCTCAACAATGTCCAAACCCTCAACAATGTCCCAAACTCTCAACAATGTCCAAACCCTCAACAATGTCCCAAACCCTCAACAATGTCCCAAACTCTCAAAAATGTCCCAAACTCTCAACAATGTCCCAAACCCTCAACAATGTCCCAAACTCTCAACAATGTCCAAACCCTCAACAATGTCCCAAACTCTCAACAATGTCCCAAACCCTCAACAATGTCCCAAACCCTCAACAATGTCCCAACCCCTCAACAATGTCCAAACCCTCAACAATGTCCCAAACTCTCAACAATGTCCCACCCTCAACAATGTCCCACCCTCAACAATGTCCAAACCCTCAAAAATGTCCCAAACCCTCAACAATGTCCAAACCCTCAACAATGTCCAAAACCCTCAACAATGTCCAAACCCTCAACAATGTCCCAAACCCTCAACAATGTCCAAACCCTCAACAATGTCCCAAACCCTCAACAATGTCCCAAACCCTCAACAATGTCCCAAACCCTCAACAATGTCCCAAACCCTCAACAATGTCCCAAACCCTCAACAATGTCCCAAACTCTCAACAATGTCCCAAACCCTCAACAATGTCCCAAACTCTCAACAATGTCCCAAACCCTCAACAATGTCCCAAACCCTCAACAATGTCCCAAACCCTCAAAAATGTCCCAAACCCTCAACAATGTCCCAAACCCTCAACAATGTCCCAAACCCTCAACAATGTCCCAAACCCTCAAAAACTCCCAAACTCTCAAAAATGTCCCAAACTCTCAAAAATGTCCCAAACCCTCAAAAATGTCCCAAACCCTCAACAATGTCCCAAACCCTCAAACATGTCCCAAACCCACAAAACCCCCCAAACCCTCAAAAACTCCCAAACCCTCAACAATGTCCAAACCCTCAAAAATGTCCCAAACCCTCAACAATGTCCAAACCCTCAACAATGTCCAAACTCAACAATGTCCAAACCCTCAACAATGTCCCAAACCCTCAAAAATGTCCCAAACTCTCAAAATCTCCCAAACTCTCAAAAACTCCCAAACTCTCAAAAATGTCCCAAACTCTCAACAATGTCCCAAACCCTCAAAAATGTCCCAAACCCTCAACAATGTCCAAACCCTCAACAATGTCCCAAACCCTCAACAATGTCCAAACCCTCAACAATGTCCCAAACTCTCAACAATGTCCAAACCCTCAACAATGTCCAAACCCTCAACAATGTCCCAAACCCTCAACAATGTCCCAAACTCTCAACAATGTCCCAAACCCTCAACAATGTCCAAACCCTCAACAATGTCCAAACCCTCAACAATGTCCAAACCCTCAACAATGTCCCAAACCCTCAACAATGTCCCAAACCCTCAATAATGTCCAAACCCTCAACAATGTCCCAAACTCTCAAAAATGTCCCAAACCCTCAAAAACTCCCAAACCCTCAACAATGTCCCAAACCCTCAACAATGTCCAAACCCTCAACAATGTCCCAAACCCTCAACAATGTCCCAAACCCTCAACAATGTCCCAAACCCTCAACAATGTCCCAAACCCTCAACAATGTCCCAAACCCTCAACAATGTCCCAAACCCTCAACAATGTCCAAACCCTCAACAATGTCCCAAACCCTCAACAATGTCCCAAACCCTCAACAATGTCCCAAACCCTCAACAATGTCCAAAACCCTCAACAATGTCCCAAACCCTCAAAACAATGTCCAAAAACAAAACAATGTCAAACCCTCAACAATGTCCCAAACCCTCAAACATGTCCCAACTCTCAACAATGTCCCAAACCCTCAACAATGTCCCAAACCCTCAACAATGTCCAAACTCTCAACAATGTCCCAAACTCTCAACAATGTCCCAAACCCTCAACAATGTCCCAAACCCTCAACAATGTCCCAAACCCTCAACAATGTCCCAAACTCTCAACAATGTCCAAACCCTCAACAATGTCCAAACTCTCAACAATGTCCAAACCCTCAACAATGTCCCAAACTCTCAACAATGTCCCAAACCCTCAACAATGTCCCAAACCCTCAACAATGTCCCAAACTCTCAACAATGTCCCAAACTCTCAAAAATGTCCCAAACTCTCAACAATGTCCAAACCCTCAACAATGTCCCAAACCCTCAAAGATGTCCCAAACTCTCAACAATGTCCCAAACCCTCAACCAATGACCCAACCTCACAATGTCCCAAACCTCAAAAATGTCCAAACCCTCAACAATGTCCCAAACTCTCAACAATGTCCCAAACCCTCAACAATGTCCCAAACCCTCAACAATGTCCCAAACCCTCAACATGTCCCAAACCCTCACAATGTCCCAAACACTCTCAACAATGGTCCCAAACCCTCAACAATGTCCCAAACTCTCAACAATGTCCAACCATCAACATTGTCCCAAACCCTCCACAATGTCCCAAACTCTCAACAATGTCCCCAAACCCTCAACAATGTCCCAAACCCTCAACAAGGTCCAAAACCTCAACAGTCCAAACCCTCAACAATGTCCCCAAATCCTCAAAAAATGTCCCAACCCTCAACAATGTCCCAAACTCCTCAACAATGTCCAAACTCTCAAAAAATAGTCCCAAACTCTCAACAATGTCACAAACTCTCAACATGTCTCCCAAACCCTCAACAATGTCCCAAACCCTCAAAAATGTCCAAACTCTCAAACAATGTCCCAAACCTCAACAATGTCCCAAACCCTCAACAATGTCCAAAACCTCAACAATGTCCAAACCCTCAACAATGTCCCAAAACCCTCAACAATGTCCCAAACCCCTCAACAATCTCCCAACCCCTCAACAATGTCCAAACTCTCAACAATGCCCCAACTCTCAACAATGTCCCAAACCCTCAACAATGTCCAAACCCTCAACAATGTCCAAACCCTCAAAATGTCCAAACCCTCAACAATGTCCAAACCCTCAACAATGTCCAAAACCCTCACAATGTCCAAAACCCTCAACAATGTCCCAACCCTCAACAATGTCCAAACCTCAACAATGTCCCAAACCCTCAACAATGTCCCAAACCTCAACAATGTCCAAACCCTCAACAATGTCCCAAACCCGCAACAATGTCCCAAAACCCTCCACAATGTCCCAAAACCCTCAACAATGTCCAAACCCTCAAAATGTCCAAACTCCCAACAATGTCCACAACACTCAACAATGTCCCAACCCTCCACAATGTCCAAAACCCGTCAACAAATGTCCCAAACCGTCCACAATTCCACGGTCAACAATGTCCAAACCTTCAAACAATGTCCCAAACCCTCAACAATGTCCCAAACCCCTAAACAATGTCCAAAACCCTCAACAAGTCCAAAACCCTCAACAATGCTCAAACCCTCAACAATGTCCCAAACCCTCAACAATGTCCCAAAACTCTCAACAATGTCCCAAACCCTCAACAATGTCCAAACCCTCAACAATGTCCCAAACTCTCAACAATGTCCCAAACCTCCAACAATGTCCCAAACCCTCAACACTGTCCCAACCCTCAACAATGTCCAAACCCTCAACAATGTCCCAAACCCTCAACATGTCCCAAACCCTCAACAAGGTCCCAAACCCTCAACAATGTCCCAAACCCTCAACAATGTCCCAAACCCTCAACAATGTCCCAAACCCTCAACAATGTCCAAACCCTCAACAATGTCCCAACCCTCAACAATGTCCCAAACCCTCAACAATGTCCAAAACCCTCAACAATGTCCAAAACTCTCAACAATGTCCCAAAACCCTCACAATGTCCCAAACCCTCAACAATGTCCAAACCCTCAACAATGTCCCAAACTCTCAACAATGTCCCAAACCCTCAACAATGTCCAAACTCTCAACAATGTCCCAAACCCTCAACAATGTCCAAACCCTCAACAATGTCCCAAACCCTCAACAATGTCCCAAACCCTCAACAATGTCCCAAAACCCTCAACAATGTCCAAACCCTCAACAAATGTCCAAACCCTCAACAATGTCCCAACCCTCAACAATGTCCACAACCCTCAAAAATGTCCAAAACCCATCAACAATGTCCCAAACTACTCAACAATGTCCAAACCCTCAACAATGTCCCAAACCCATCAACAATGTCCCAAACCCTCAACAATGTCCAAACCCTCAACAATGTCCAAACCCTCAACAATGTCCCAAACTCTCAACAATGTCCCAAACCCTCAACAATGTCCAAACCCTCAACAATGTCCAAACCGTCAACAATGTCCAAACCGTCAACAATGTCCAAACTCTCAACAATGTCCCAAACCCTCAACAATGTCCCAAACCCTCAACAATGTCCAAAACCCTCAACAATGTCCAAAACCCTCAACAATGTCCAAACCCTCAACAATGTCCCAAACCCTCAACAATGTCCCAAACTCTCAACAATGTCCCAAACCCTCAACAATGTCCAAACCCTCAACAATGTCCCAAACTCTCAACAATGTCCAAACCCTCAACAATGTCCCAAACCCTCAACAATGTCCCAAACCCTCAACAATGTCCCAAACCCTCACCATGTCCCAAACTCTCAAAAAATGTCCCAAACTCTCGAAAATCTCCCAAACTCACAACAATGGTCCAAACCCTCAACAATGTCCCAAACCCTCAACAATGTCCACAAACCCTCAACAATGGCCCAAACTCTCAACAATGTCCCAAACCCTCAACAATGTCCAAACACCTCAACAATGTCCAAACCCTCAACAATGTCCCAAACCCTCAACAATGTCCCAACTCTCAAAAATCTCCAAAATTCACAACAATGTCCAAACTCCTCAACAATGTCCAACCGTCAACAATGTCCAAACCGGCAACAATGTCCAAACTCTCAACAATGTCCCAACCCTCAACAATGTCCCAAAACCCTCAACAATGTCCAAAACCCTATCAACAATGTCCAAACCCTCAACAATGTCCAAAACCCTCAAAAATGTCCAAACCCTCAACAATGTCCAAACCCTCAACAATGTCCCAAACCCTCAACAATGTCCCAAACCCTCAACAATGTCCAAACCCTCAACAATGTCCCAAACTCTCAACAATGTCCCAAACTCTCAACAATGTCCCAAACCCTCAACAATGTCCCAAACCCTCAACAATGTCCCAAACCCTCAACAATGTCCCAAACCCTCAACAATGTCCCAAACCCTCAACAATGTCCCAAACCCTCAACAATGTCCCAAACCCTCAACAATGTCCCAAACCCTCAACAATGTCCCAACCCCTCAACAATGTCCCAAACTCTCAACAATGTCCCAAACCCTCAACAATGTCCCAAACCCTCAAAAATGTCCAAAACCCTCAACAATGTCCCAAACTCTCAACAATGTCCAAACCCTCAACAATGTCCAAACCCTCAACAATGTCCCAAACCCTCAACAATGTCCAAACCCTCAACAATGTCCAAACCCTCAACAATGTCCCAAACTCTCAACAATGTCCCAAACCCTCAACAATGTCCAAACCCTCAACAATGTCCAAACCGTCAACAATGTCCAAACCGTCAACAATGTCCAAACTCTCAACAATGTCCCAAACCCTCAACAATGTCCCAAACCCTCAACAATGTCCAAAACCCTCAACAATGTCCAAACCCTCAACAATGTCCCAAACCCTCAACAATGTCCCAAACTCTCAACAATGTCCCAAACCCTCAACAATGTCCCAAACCCTCAACAATGTCCCAAACTCTCAACAATGTCCCAAACCCTCAATAATGTCCCAAACCCTCAACAATGTCCCAAACCCTCAACAATGTCCCAAACCCTCAACAATGTCCCAAACCCTCAACAATGTCCCAAACTCTCAAAAATGTCCCAAACTCTCGAAAATCTCCCAAACTCACAACAATGTCCAAACCCTCAACAATGTCCCAAACCCTCAACAATGTCCCAAACCCTCAACAATGTCCCAAACTCTCAACAATGTCCCAAACCCTCAACAATGTCCAAACCCTCAACAATGTCCAAACCCTCAACAATGTCCCAAACCCTCAACAATGTCCCAACTCTCAAAAATCTCCCAAATTCACAACAATGTCCAAACTCTCAACAATGTCCAAACCGTCAACAATGTCCAAACCGTCAACAATGTCCAAACTCTCAACAATGTCCCAAACCCTCAACAATGTCCCAAACCCTCAACAATGTCCAAAACCTTCAACAATGTCCCAAACCCTCAACAATGTCCAAAACCCTCAACAATGTCCAAAACCCTCAACAATGTCCAAACCCTCAACAATGTCCCAAACCCTCAACAATGTCCCAAACCCTCAACAATGTCCAAACCCTCAACAATGTCCCAAACTCTCAACAATGTCCAAAACCTCAACAATGTCCCAAACTCTCAACAATGTCCCAAACCCTCAACAATGTCCCAAACCCTCAACAATGTCCCAAACCCTCAACAATGTCCCAAACCCTCAACAATGTCCCAACCCTCAACAATGTCCCAAACCCTCAACAATGTCCCAAACCCTCAACAATGTCCCAAACCCTCAACAATGTCCCAACCCCTCAACAATGTCCAAACCCTCAACAATGTCCAAACTCTCAACAATGTCCCAAACCCTCAACAATGTCCCAAACCCTCAACAATGTCCCAAACCCTCAACAATGTCCCAAACCCTCAACAATGTCCCAAACTCTCAACAATGTCCCAAACTCTCAACAATGTCCCAAACCCTCAACAATGTCCAAACCCTCAACAATGTCCCAAACCCTCAACAATGTCCCAAACCCTCAACAATGTCCCAAACCCTCAAAAATGTCCCAAACCCTCAACAATGTCCAAACCCACAACAATGTCCCAAACCCTCAACAATGTCCCAAACCCTCAACAATGTCCAAACCCTCAACAATGTCCCAAACTCTCAACAATGTCCAAACCCTCAACAATGTCCAAACCCTCAACAATGTCCCAAACCCTCAACAATGTCCAAACCCTCAACAATGTCCAAACCCTCAACAATGTCCCAAACTCTCAACAATGTCCCAAACCCTCAACAATGTCCAAACCCTCAACAATGTCCAAACCGTCAACAATGTCCAAACCGTCAACAATGTCCAAACCCTCAACAATGTCCCAAACCCTCAACAATGTCCAAAACCCTCAACAATGTCCAAAACCCTCAACAATGTCCCAAACCCTCAACAATGTCCCAAACCCTCAACAATGTCCCAAACTCTCAACAATGTCCAAACCCTCAACAATGTCCCAAACTCTCAACAATGTCCCAAACCCTCAACAATGTCCCAAACCCTCAAAAACTCCCAAACTCTAAAAAATGTCCCAAACCCTCAAAAATGTCCAAACCCTCAACAATGTCCAAACCCTCAACAATGTCCAAACCGTCAACAATGTCCAAACCGTCAACAATGTCCAAACTCTCAACAATGTCCCAAACCCTCAACAATGTCCCAAACCCTCAACAATGTCCCAAACTCTCAACAATGTCCCAAACTCTCAAAAATCTCCCAAACTCTCAAAAATCTCCCAAACTCACAACAATGTCCCAAACCCTCAACAATGTCCCAAACTCTCAACAATGTCCCAAACTCTCAAAAATCTCCCAAACCCTCAACAATGTCCAAACTCTCAACAATGTCCCAAACCCTCAACAATGTCCCAACTCTCAAAAATGTCCCAAACCCTCAACAATGTCCCAAACCCTCAACAATGTCCCAAACCCTCAACAATGTCCCAAACCCTCAACAATGTCCCAAACCCTCAACAATGTCCCAACCCCTCAACAATGTCCAAACCCTCAACAATGTCCAAACTCTCAACAATGTCCCAAACCCTCAACAATGTCCCAAACCCTTAACAATGTCCCAAACCCTCAACAATGTCCCAAACTCACAACAATGTCCCAAACTCTCAACAATGTCCCAAACTCTCAACAATGTCCCAAACCCTCAACAATGTCCAAACCCTCAACAATGTCCCAAACCCTCAACAATGTCCCAAACCCTTAACAATGTCCCAAACCCTCAACATTGTCCCAAACCCTCAACAATGTCCAAACCCTCAACAATGTCCCAAACCCTCAACAATGTCCCAAAGCCTCAACAATGTCCAAACCCTCAACAATGTCCCAAACTCTCAACAATGTCCCAAACCCTCAACAATGTCCCAAACCCTCAACAATGTCCCAAACCCTCAACAATGTCCAAACCCTCAACAATGTCCCAAACCCTCAACAATGTCCCAAACTCTCAAAAATGTCCCAAACTCTCGAAAATCTCCAAAACTCACAACAATGTCCAAACCCTCAACAATGTCCCAAACCCTCAACAATGTCCCAAACCCTCAACAATGTCCCAAACTCTCAACAATGTCCCAAACCCTCAACAATGGCCAAACCCTCAACAATGTCCAAACCCTCAACAATGTCCCAAACCCTCAACAATGTCCCAACTCTCAAAAATGTCCCAAACTCTCAAAAATCTCCCAAATTCACAACAATGTCCAAACTCTCAACAATGTCCAAACCCTCAACAATGTCCCAAACCCTCAACAATGTCCAAACCCTCAACAATGTCCCAAACCCTCAACAATGTCCCAAACCCTCAACATTGTCCCAAACCCTCAACAATGTCCAAACCCTCAACAATGTCCCAAACCCTCAACAATGTCCAAACCCTCAACAATGTCCCAAACCCTCAACATTGTCCCAAACCCTCAACAATGTCCCAAACCCTCAACATTGTCCCAAACCCTCAACAATGTCCAAACCCTCAACAATGTCCCAAACCCTCAACAATGTCCAAACCGTCAACAATTTCCAAACCGTCAACAATGTCCAAACTCTCAACAATGTCCCAAACCCTCAACAATGTCCCAAACCCTCAACAATGTCCAAAACCTTCAACAATGTCCCAAACCCTCAACAATGTCCAAAACCCTCAACAATGTCCAAAACCCTCAACAATGTCCAAACCCTCAACAATGTCCCAAACCCTCAACAATGTCCCAAACCCTCAACAATGTCCCAAACCCTCAACAATGTCCAAACCCTCAACAATGTCCCAAACTCTCAACAATGTCCCAAACCCTCAACAATGTCCCAAACCCTCAACAATGTCCCAAACCCTCAACAATGTCCAAACCCTCAACAATGTCCCAAACCCTCAACAATGTCCCAAACTCTCAAAAATGTCCCAAACTCTCAAAAATCTCCCAAACTCACAACAATGTCCAAACCCTCAACAATGTCCCAAACCGTCAACAATGTCCCAAACTCTCAACAATGTCCCAAACTCTCAAAAATCTCCCAAACCCTCAACAATGTCCCAAACCCTCAACAATGTCCAAACCCTCAACAATGTCCAAACCCTCAACAATGTCCAAACCCTCAACAATGTCCAAAACTCTCAAAAATGTCCCAAACTCACAAAAATCTCCCAAACTCACAACAATGTCCAAACTCTCAACAATGTCCCAAACCCTCAACAATGTCCCAAACCCTCAACAATGTCCCAAACTCTCAACAATGTCCCAAACTCTCAACAATGTCCCAAACCCTCAACAATGTCCCAAACTCTCAAAAATATCCCAAACCCTCAACAATGTCCAAACTCTCAACAATGTCCCAAACCCTCAACAATGTCCAAACCCTCAACAATGTCCCAACCCTCAACAATGTCCCAAACTCTCAACAATGTCCCAAACCCTCAACAATGTCCAAACCCTCAACAATGTCCAAACCGTCAACAATGTCCAAACCGTCAACAATGTCCAAACCCTCAACAATGTCCCAAACCCTCAACAATTTCCAAAACCCTCAACAATGTCCAAAACCCTCAACAATGTCCAAACCCTCAACAATGTCCCAAACCCTCAACAATGTCCCAAACTCTCAACAATGTCCCAAACCATTAACAATGTCCAAACCCTCAACAATGTCCCAAACTCTCAACAATGTCCAAACTCTCAACAATGTCCCAAACCATCAACAATGTCCCAAACCCTCAACAATGTCCCAAACCCTCAACAATGTCCCAAACCCTCAACAATGTCCCAAACCCTCAACAATGTCCCAAACCCTCAACAATGTCCAAACCCTCAACAATGTCCAAACCGTCAACAATGTCCAAACCGTCAACAATGTCCAAACTCTCAACAATGTCCCAAACCCTCAAAAATGTCCAAAACCCTCAACAATGTCCCAAACTCTCAACAATCTCCCAAACCCTCAACAATGTCCCAAACCATCAACAATGTCCAAAACCCTCAACAATGTCCAAAACCCTCAACAATGTCCAAACCCTCAACAATGTCCCAAACCCTCAACAATTTCCCAAACTCTCAACAATGTCCCAAACCCTCAACAATGCCCAAACCCTCAACAATGTCCCAAACTCTCAACAATGTCCCAAACCCTCAACAATGTCCCAAACCCTCAACAATGTCCCAAACCCTCAACAATGTCCAAACCCTCAACAATGTCCCAAACCCTCAACAATGTCCCAAACTCTCAAAAATGTCCCAAACTCTCGAAAATCTCCCAAACTCACAACAATGTCCAAACCCTCAACAATGTCCCAAACCCTCAACAATGTCCCAAACCCTCAACAATGTCCCAAACACTCAACAATGTCCCAAACCCTCAACAATGTCCAAACCCTCAACAATGTCCAAACCCTCAACAATGTCCCAAACCCTCAACAATGTCCCAACTCTCAAAAATGCCCCAAACTCTCAAAAATCTCCCAAATTCACAACAATGTCCAAACTCTCAACAATGTCCAAACCCTCAACAATGTCCCAAACCCTCAACAATGTCCAAACCCTCAACAATGTCCCAAACCCTCAACAATGTCCCAAACCCTCAACAATGTCCCAAACCTTCAACAATGTCCAAACCCTCAACAATGTCCCAAACCCTCAACAATGTCCAAACCCTCAACAATGTCCCAAACCCTCAACAATGTCCCAAACCCTCAACAATGTCCCAAACCTTCAACATTGTCCCAAACCCTCAACAATGTCCAAACCCTCAACAATGTCCCAAACCCTCAACAATGTCCAAACCCTCAACAATGTCCCAAACCCTCAACAATGTCCCAAACCCTCAACAATGTCCCAAACCCTCAACATTGTCCCAAACCCTCAACAATGTCCAAACCCTCAACAATGTCCCAAACCCTCAACAATGTCCCAAACCCTCAACAATGTCCCAAACCCTCAACAATGTCCCAAACCCTCAACAATGTCCAAACCCTCAACAATGTCCAAAACCCTCAACAATGTCCCAAACTCTCAACAATGTCCCAAACCCTCAACAATGTCCCAAACTCTCAACAATGTCCCAAACCCTCAACAATGTCCAAACCCTCAACAATGTCCCAAACTCTCAACAATGTCCCAAACCCTCAACAATGTCCCAAACCCTCAACAATGTCCCAAACCCTCAACAATGTCCAAACCCTCAACAATGTCCCAAACCCTCAACAATGTCCCAAACTCTCAAAAATGTCCCAAACTCTCAAAAACTCCCACTCTCAACAATGTCCAAACCCTCAACAATGTCCCAAACCG
Source organism: Amblyraja radiata (assembly GCF_010909765.2). Classification (NCBI taxonomy): domain Eukaryota; kingdom Metazoa; phylum Chordata; class Chondrichthyes; order Rajiformes; family Rajidae; genus Amblyraja; species Amblyraja radiata. The sequence continues at coordinate 15,024 of NW_022630334.1, forward strand.
TCAACAATGTCCCAAACTCTCAACAATGTCCCAAACTCTCAAAAATCTCCCAAACCCTCAACAATGTCCAAACTCTCAACAATGTCCAAACCCTCAACAATGTCCAAACCCTCAACAATGTCCAAACCCTCAACAATGTCCAAAACTCTCAAAAATGTCCCAAACTCACAAAAATCTCCCAAACTCACAACAATGTCCAAACTCTCAACAATGTCCAAACCCTCAACAATGTCCCAAACCCTCAACAATGTCCCAAACCCTCAACAATGTCCCAAACTCTCAACAATGTCCCAAACTCTCAACAATGTCCCAAACCCTCAACAATGTCCCAAACTCTCAAAAATATCCCAAACCCTCAACAATGTCCAAACTCTCAACAATGTCCCAAACCCTCAACAATGTCCAAACCCTCAACAATGTCCCAACCCTCAACAATGTCCCAAACTCTCAACAATGTCCCAAACCCTCAACAATGTCCAAACCCTCAACAATGTCCAAACCGTCAACAATGTCCAAACCGTCAACAATGTCCAAACCCTCAACAATGTCCCAAACCCTCAACAATTTCCAAAACCCTCAACAATGTCCAAAACCCTCAACAATGTCCAAACCCTCAACAATGTCCCAAACCCTCAACAATGTCCCAAACTCTCAACAATGTCCCAAACCATTAACAATGTCCAAACCCTCAACAATGTCCCAAACTCTCAACAATGTCCAAACTCTCAACAATGTCCCAAACCATCAACAATGTCCCAAACCCTCAACAATGTCCCAAACCCTCAACAATGTCCCAAACCCTCAACAATGTCCCAAACCCTCAACAATGTCCCAAACCCTCAACAATGTCCAAACCCTCAACAATGTCCAAACCCTCAACAATGTCCCAAACCCTCAACAATGTCCAAACCCTCAACAATGTCCCAAACCCTCAACAATGTCCAAAACCCTCAACAATGTCCCAAACTCTCAACAATCTCCCAAACCCTCAACAATGTCCCAAACCATCAACAATGTCCAAAACCCTCAACAATGTCCAAAACCCTCAACAATGTCCAAACCCTCAACAATGTCCCAAACCCTCAACAATTTCCCAAACTCTCAACAATGTCCCAAACCCTCAACAATGTCCAAACCCTCAACAATGTCCCAAACTCTCAACAATGTCCCAAACCCTCAACAATGTCCCAAACCCTCAACAATGTCCCAAACCCTCAACAATGTCCAAACCCTCAACAATGTCCCAAACCCTCAACAATGTCCCAAACTCTCAAAAATGTCCCAAACTCTCGAAAATCTCCCAAACTCACAACAATGTCCAAACCCTCAACAATGTCCCAAACCCTCAACAATGTCCCAAACCCTCAACAATGTCCCAAACTCTCAACAATGTCCCAAACCCTCAACAATGTCCAAACCCTCAACAATGTCCAAACCCTCAACAATGTCCCAAACCCTCAACAATGTCCCAACTCTCAAAAATGCCCCAAACTCTCAAAAATCTCCCAAATTCACAACAATGTCCAAACTCTCAACAATGTCCAAACCCTCAACAATGTCCCAAACCCTCAACAATGTCCAAACCCTCAACAATGTCCCAAACCCTCAACAATGTCCAAACCCTCAACAATGTCCCAAACCCTCAACAATGTCCAAACCCTCAACAATGTCCCAAACCCTCAACAATGTCCAAACCCTCAACAATGTCCCAAACCCTCAACAATGTCCCAAACCCTCAACAATGTCCCAAACCTTCAACATTGTCCCAAACCCTCAACAATGTCCAAACCTTCAACAATGTCCCAAACCCTCAACAATGTCCAAACCCTCAACAATGTCCCAAACCCTCAACAATGTCCCAAACCCTCAACAATGTCCCAAACCCTCAACATTGTCCCAAACCCTCAACAATGTCCAAACCCTCAACAATGTCCCAAACCCTCAACAATGTCCCAAACCCTCAACAATGTCCCAAACCCTCAACAATGTCCCAAACCCTCAACAATGTCCAAACTCTCAACAATGTCCCAAACCCTCAACAATGTCCCAAACCCTCAACAATGTCCAAAACCTTCAACAATGTCCCAAACCCTCAACAATGTCCAAAACCCTCAACAATTTCCCAAACTCTCAACAATGTCCCAAACCCTCAACAATGTCCCAAACCCTCAACAATGTCCCAAACCCTCAACAATGTCCCAAACTCTCAAAAATGTCCCAAACTCTCAAAAATCTCCCAAACTCACAACAATGTCCAAACCCTCAACAATGTCCCAAACCCTCAACAATGTCCCAAACTCTCAACAGTCCCAAACTCTCAAAAATCTCCCAAACCCTCAACAATGTCCAAACTCTCAACAATGTCCAAACCCTCAACAATGTCCCAAACTCTCAACAATGTCCCAAACCCTCAACAATGTCCCAAACCCTCAACAATGTCCCAAACCCTCAACAATGTCCCAAACCCTCAACAATGTCCCAAACCCTCAACAATGTCCCAAACCCTCAACAATGTCCCAAACCCTCAACAATGTCCCAACCCCTCAACAATGTCCAAACCCTCAACAATGTCCAAACTCTCAACAATGTCCCAAACCCTCAACAATGTCCCAAACCCTTAACAATGTCCCAAACCCTCAACAATGTCCCAAACTCACAACAATGTCCCAAACTCTCAACAATGTCCAAACTCTCAACAATGTCCCAAACCCTCAACAATGTCCAAACCCTCAACAATGTCCCAAACCCTCAACAATGTCCCAAACCCTCAACAATGTCCCAAACCCTCAACATTGTCCCAAACCCTCAACAATGTCCAAACCCTCAACAATGTCCCAAACCCTCAACAATGTCCCAAACCCTCAAAAATGTCCAAACCCTCAACAATGTCCCAAACTCTCAACAATGTCCAAACCCTCAACAATGTCCAAACCCTCAACAATGTCCCAAACCCTCAACAATGTCCAAACCCTCAACAATGTCCAAACCCTCAACAATGTCCCAAACTCTCAACAATGTCCCAAACCCTCAACAATGTCCAAACCGTCAACAATGTCCAAACCGTCAACAATGTCCAAACTCTCAACAATGTCCAAAACCCTCAACAATGTCCCAAACCCTCAACAATGTCCAAAACCCTCAACAATGTCCAAAACCCTCAACAATGTCCAAACCCTCAACAATGTCCCAAACCCTCAACAATGTCCCAAACTCTCAACAATGTCCCAAAGCCTCAACAATGTCCAAACCCTCAACAATGTCCCAAACTCTCAACAATGTCCCAAATCCTCAACAATGTCCCAAACCCTCAACAATGTCCCAAACCCTCAACAATGTCCAAACCCTCAACAATGTCCCAAACCCTCAACAATGTCCCAAACTCTCAAAAATGTCCCAAACCCTCAACAATGTCCCAAACCCTCAACATTGTCCCAAACCCTCAACAATGTCCAAACCCTCAACAATGTCCCAAACCCTCAACAATGTCCCAAACCCTCAACAATGTCCCAAACCCTCAACAATGTCCAAACCGTCAACAATGTCCAAACCGTCAACAATGTCCAAACTCTCAACAATGTCCAAAACCCTCAACAATGTCCCAAACCCTCAACAATGTCCAAAACCCTCAACAATGTCCAAAACCCTCAACAATGTCCAAACCCTCAACAATGTCCCAAACCCTCAACAATGTCCCAAACTCTCAACAATGTCCCAAAGCCTCAACAATGTCCAAACCCTCAACAATGTCCCAAACTCTCAACAATGTCCCAAACCCTCAACAATGTCCCAAACCCTCAACAATGTCCCAAACCCTCAACAATGTCCAAACCTTCAAAAATGTCCCAAACTCTCAACAATGTCCCAAACTCTCAAAAATGTCCCAAACCCTCAAAAACTCCCAAACCCTCAACAATGTCCCAAACCCTCAACAATGTCCCAAACCCTCAACAATGTCCCAAACTCTCAACAATGTCCCAAACCCTCAACAATGGCCAAACCCTCAACAATGTCCAAACCCTCAACAATGTCCCAAACCCTCAACAATGTCCCAACTCTCAAAAATGTCCCAAACTCTCAAAAATCTCCCAAATTCACAACAATGTCCAAACTCTCAACAATGTCCAAACCCTCAACAATGTCCCAAACCCTCAACAATGTCCAAACCCTCAACAATGTCCCAAACCCTCAACAATGTCCCAAACCCTCAACAATGTCCCAAACCCTCAACATTGTCCCAAACCCTCAACAATGTCCAAACCCTCAACAATGTCCCAAACCCTCAACAATGTCCAAACCCTCAACAATGTCCCAAACCCTCAACAATGTCCCAAACCCTCAACAATGTCCCAAACCCTCAACATTGTCCCAAACCCTCAACAATGTCCAAACCCTCAACAATGTCCCAAACCCTCAACAATGTCCAAACCCTCAACAATGTCCCAAACCCTCAACAATGTCCCAAACTCTCAAAAATGTCCCAAACTCTCAAAAATCTCCCAAACTCACAACAATGTCCAAACCCTCAACAATGTCCCAAACCCTAAACAATGTCCCAAACTCTCAACAATGTCCCAAACTCTCAAAAATCTCCCAAACCCTCAACAATGTCCAAACTCTCAACAATGTCCAAACCCTCAACAATGTCCAAACCCTCAACAATGTCCAAACCCTCAACAATGTCCAAACCCTCAACAATGTCCCAAACCCTCAACAATGTCCCAACTCTCAACAATGTCCAAAACTCTCAAAAATGTCCCAAACTCACAAAAATCTCCCAAACTCACAACAATGTCCAAACTCTCAACAATGTCCAAACCCTCAACAATGTCCCAAACCCTCAACAATGTCCCAAACCCTCAACAATGTCCCAAACTCTCAACAATGTCCCAAACTCTCAACAATGTCCCAAACCCTCAACAATGTCCCAAACTCTCAAAAATATCCCAAACCCTCAACAATGTCCAAACTCTCAACAATGTCCCAAACCCTCAACAATGTCCAAACCCTCAACAATGTCCCAAACCCTCAACAATGTCCCAACCCTCAACAATGTCCCAAACCCTCAACAATGTCCCAAACCCTCAACAATGTCCCAAACCCTCAACAATGTCCAAACTCTCAACAATGTCCAAACCCTCAAAAACTCACTTCTGTCTTGTCTTGAGGACATTAAGTCCTGGATGGCCTTAAACTTTCTGGGACTTAATGAAAACAAGACAGAGGTGATTTTGTTTGGCCCCAATGGCTGCCGTGACTTGGGTCCACTGGCATTGTCCGTAAAGCCAACAGTTTTAAACCTGGGTTTTAGGATGGACGGTGATTTTTAAACTAGATAAACAAATAGGCGCGGTGGTTAAGTCCAGCTTCTTTCACCTAAGGAAGCTGGCAAAGGTGAAGCCCATTCTCGAGCGGCAGCATTTTGAAACAGTAATCCATGCCTTTATTACATCTAGGCTGGATTACTGTAACGCACTCTACTCTGGAGTCGCACGAGCTTCATTGGCTCGTCTCCAGCTTGTTCAAAATGCTGCCGCTCGCCTTTTGACCGGAACTCGAAAGAGGGAGCACATTACGCCAATTTTGGCCTCCCTCCCTTCACTGGCTCCCAGTGCACTTTCCAGTTCATTTTAAAATTCTTTTATTTGTTTTCAAATCGTTGAATGGGCTCGCCCCGCCTTACCTCTCTGAGCTGCTCCACCTATATGCTCCTGCCCGGTGCCTCAGGTCAGCTGATCAGCTGCTCCTTGAGGTACCAAGGTCTAAGCGGAAGGTCAGAGGGGATAGAGCCTTTTCTGTTGCTGCTCCGGCACTCTGGAACACCTTGCCGTTGCACTTCACACAGGCCCCCTCACTGTCCATCTTCAAATCCTCCCTAAAAACTCATTTTTATTCTCTGGCTTTCGACACTGGCTGAGGCATTGCTCCTGTTCTTAGTGCTTTTAATGTCTTTTAATTTTTACTGTTTTTAGTCCTTCGTTTTACGGTTTTTAATGGTTTGTAATAACTTTTTGTCCATGAGTTCTCATGTATAGCACTTTGTGGCAACTGTGGTTGTTTAAAGTGCTTTATAAATAAAGTTATTATTATTATTTTTATTATTATTAACCCTCAACAATGTCCCAAACTCTCAACAATGTCCCAAACCCTCAACAATGTCCCAAACCCTCAACAATGTCCCAAACCCTCAACAATGTCCCAAACCCTCAACAATGTCCCAAACCCTCAACAATGTCCCAAACCCTCAACAATGTCCCAAACCCTCAACAATGTCCCAAACCCTCAACAATGTCCCAAACCCTCAACAATGTCCCAAACCCTCAACAATGTCCAAACCCTCAACAATGTCCAAACTCTCAACAATGTCCCAAACCCTCAACAATGTCCCAAACCCTCAACAATGTCCAAACCCTCAACAATGTCCCAAACCCTCAACAATGTCCAAACCCTCAACAATGTCCCAAATTCTCAACAATGTCCCAAACTCTCAAAAATGTCCAAAACTCTCATCAATGTCCCAAACCCTCAACAATGTCCAAACCCTCAACAATGTCCCAAACTCTCAACAATGTCCAAACCCTCAACAATGTCCCAAACCCTCAACAATGTCCAAACTCTCAACAATGTCCCAAACCCTCAACAATGTCCAAACCCTCAACAATGTCCAAACCCTCAACAATGTCCCAAACCCTCAACAATGTCCCAAACCCTCAACAATGTCCCAAACCCTCAACAATGTCCCAAACCCTCAACAATGTCCCAACCCCTCAACAATGTCCAAACCCTCAACAATGTCCAAACTCTCAACAATGTCCCAAACCCTCAACAATGTCCCAAACCCTTAACAATGTCCCAAACCCTCAACAATGTCCCAAACTCTCAACAATGTCCCAAACCCTCAACAATGTCCCAAACCCTCAACAATGTCCAAACCCTCAACAATGTCCCAAACCCTCAGCAATGTCCAAACCCTCAACAATGTCCCAAACCCTCAACAATGTCCAAAACTCTCAAAAATGTCCCAAACTCTCAAAAATCTCCCAAACTCACAACAATGTCCAAACTCTCAACAATGTCCAAACCCTCAACAATGTCCCAAACCCTCAACAATGTCCCAAACCCTCAACAATGTCCCAAACCCTCAACAATGTCCCAAACTCTCAACAATGTCCCAAATCCTCAACAATGTCCCAAACTCTCAAAAATATCCCAAACCCTCAACAATGTCCAAACTCTCAACAATGTCCCAAACCCTCAACAATGTCCCAAACCCTCAACAATGTCCCAAACCCTCAACAATGTCCCAAACCCTCAACAATGTCCCAAACCCTCAACAATGTCCAAACTCTCAACAATGTCCAAACCCTCAAAAACTCACTTCTGTCTTGTCTTGAGGACATTAAGTCCTGGATGGCCTTAAACTTTCTGGGACTTAATGAAAACAAGACAGAGGTGATTTTGTTTGGCCCCAATGGCTGCCGTGACTTGGGTCCACTGGCATTGTCCGTAAAGCCAACAGTTTTAAACCTGGGTTTTAGGATGGACGGTGATTTTTAAACTAGATAAACAAATAGGCACGGTGGTTAAGTCCAGCTTCTTTCACCTAAGGAAGCTGGCAAAGGTGAAGCCCATTCTCGAGCGGCAGCATTTTGAAACAGTAATCCATGCCTTTATTACATCTAGGCTGGATTACTGTAACGCACTCTACTCTGGAGTCAACACGAGCTTCATTGGCTCATCTCCAGCTGGTTCAAAATGCTGCCGCTCGCCTTTTGACCGGAACTCGAAAGAGGGAGCACATTACGCCAAGTTTGGCCTCCCTTCACTGGCTCCCAGTGCACTTTCCAGTTCATTTTAAAATTCTGTTATTTGTTTTCAAATCGTTGAATGGGCTCGCCTCGCCTTACCTCTCTGAGCTGCTCCACCTATATGCTCCTGCCCGGTGCCTCAGGTCAGCTGATCAGCTGCTCCTTGAGGTACCAAGGTCTAAGCGGAAGCTCAGAGGGGATAGAGCCTTCTCTGTTGCTGCTCCGGCACTCTGGGACACCTTGCCGCTGCACTTCACACAGGCCCCCTCACTGTCCATCTTCAAATCCTCCCTAAAAACACATTTTTATTCTCTGGCTTTCAACACTGGCTGAGACATTGCTCCTGTTCTTAGTGCTTTTAATGTCTTTTAATTTTTACTGTTTTTTAGCCCTTCCTTTTACGGTTTTTAATGGTTTGTAATAACTTTTTTGTCCATGAGTTCTCATGTACAGCACTTAGTGGCAACTGTGGTTGTTTAAAGTGCTTTATAAATAAAGTTATTATTATTATTTTTATTATTATTATTAACCCTCAAAAATGTCCCAAACTCTCAACAATGTCCCAAACCCTCAACAATGTCCCAAACCCTCAACAATGTCCAAACCCTCAACAATGTCCCAAACTC